>NC_138154.1:20392081-20679581 GCF_964199315.1 Orbicella franksi
TAAATGTAAACAACTTATCACAGGCTGCTTTCGACGCACGTCTCTGAAATGAAAGAAAAACTTGGTGTCCCGAGTAGGTACCGAACCTGCGTCTCCTCTCATACTAGTCGGGAGTGAAATCCACCACACCATCGAGGCAACCACGCTGGATACATGGAAACAGGCTTTTAGCCAGGATTGGAAACGTGGACGTCCAAAATGTGCTATAGGGTCTGCTTAAATGAACAATTTATAAGGCAACATATAAAAAATAAAACAATTTTCTTTAAAAAGTGGCCGTCCACAGGACGCTTGGACATCCATCTGGATAAAGGCCTGCATGGCAACTTACTGTGGTGAGGCTAGTAGATAGAGGGCAGCAAACCCAAGGGACATTTTTTATTCGAGACATCTGTGATTTTATCGCTAAATCCCCGAATCGGGGATGCAGCAGCAGTATACGTTGGAATTCAGAACCTTGGAATACAAAACTCGATCAGCCGCTCAGTACCCAAGTGGCTAGTGGGGAAAATGTATTCCCGGCTTCTTGTTTCTCCTGCCAAAAATAATAACCTTGTGGTATTTGAAGTTGTCTATATATGTTATATTCGCAATGTAGAAAGGATACTCCAGTCCCTCGAGATCATGCTTTGTCGGGACACCTTGAGAGTTGTAAATGAGCACCGAAGCCAAAAGGACGGTTAATGTAAATATCTGATTATCATCACGGCTTTCACTGTCTGCGGCATCAATTCCTTCGGAGTCCAGTAGCACTACTGTGAATTCATTTCCTCTGGAATCCTGAAAATTAGTGAATACCATAAGAGCCTTCAGGACTTGACAAAGTAACATGGGCTACCACGTCTAAAAAGCTCCTTGGGACTGATGTAACGTTTGAATTGCCCACCTTATACTTTTCAGGTACAATCCATAACCAGATTCCCATGGTCTCGGCCACCATTTCATGTCCAAGTGGGAAAACCTCAGGTTGGTTAAAGGCTTCGCTTAAGATGTAGGACTTTCCCTTTCTGTATGGGCCAACAACGGACACTACACACACAGGACCTATTTAAAAGGAAAAAATAGGAAGGTGACGATTGCTAATGATAAAGTTTGCCCCACTTTTTGTTACGTTGCGTTGCAATCCAGTCTACGTACATGTAGCTCAGTCTGGAGTCGGCCAAAAAAATTGGCATTAACTTGAGCAGTTGTACTTTACAGACCCTCTGAACCGCGGATACACGGTCCCCCAAATTCAAACGTAAAGAGGTGAACCACAAGGTATTAATCTACTCATAGCGGTGAAAATCTGATAATAAACAATGGGAGCACGTTTGTCAAAACGCCGTTTCAGTGGGATTTTCGGGGGGTGGGAGAGGAAGAGTGGCTTGTGGTAACCATACTGCACTTTAGCTGTTTGCAATGTAGTAGCAGATAACTTCTTCTTTCAATCATTGACTTAATAAATACCTTTCTCGTTCCTCAGCCTTTCAAGTGCTTCATCGACCACGTAAAGTGATGAGCGTTTCTCTCCAGTTCGGACGCATTGTAATGTCTTGGAATCCCACTTGCAGTTGTTTGGAAGACAAAGCGGAATGGCTCTTACCCCTTGACCTGCTGAACCTGCAGTCACAGCCCCTGACGATGCAAAGCCAAAGATATTTTGTCCGTGTGTTAAGCCTTAAAATTACCTTGGTTAATCAAGGTTTCCAAACATATATTTGGAGGAACATTCCTCAACCTTAGGTGAACCTTTTTTTTAATGAGTGGCACTGCTTGATGAGTTTTTAATCATTTCACTACATATCCAGATATGAATGAGTCAAAGCTAACACTGAGAAATACTTGCAAATGTTATGTAATTATCGACAAGGTTGCGCAAAGTAACGTATATATTTTGTCAGTTGTTAGCAATCAGCTGTCTCCCTTTTCCACAGGTAAATAATAAATATTCGGCGATTGTTTGTTTATTAGACCAGTGATTGTTTAGCACATATTTTCTGAACTTCAAAGACGTAGTGGTACGCACGTGCACGATGTAATTCAGGGTATTTTTGTCGTCACAGAGGTTGATAGCATGCAGAGCGCGTGAGCATAATAATGGTCGTTGCAATTGACATAGCAACGAGCGTAAGCATAGTATTATTGTAGACTGCTACTTAGGAGTGACGTGTTGTTCCCCCGCGGCCGGCGGAGTGCTCCTTGGAATTTTACATGGGCAGACTCCCAGTTCCAGGCTTAACCCTATTTCAGCCCAAAACACATCGTTTGCCATCCAAGTTTCAGACCTGAAAGATTGACTCTGAATATTGAAATCAACGTCTAAGTTATACTTTTGATGCAATCCTTTTGACAAGATGCCACAAATACTTTCAAAAAATGTTGCACTGTACCAAACGGCTGTGTATAATACAAACGAACCAATAAAAACAGAATTGATAAACCGCGTCATTTTTGTCCTACAAAAGCGTAGTTAATCGGACAATACTATACATGTACAAGTCAACCAAAGCCGACAGGCGTACGCATGACCGCATGGCTCTAAATTCAAGATGAAGAAAATTCTATCAGGGTAGTTCATGATGTTTTCTAATTCCTTCCCTGTGATTTGGTTCTCCTACACTTCTGCTAGTACCTAATTCGTTCCAACGTCACAGACCCAACAAGGACTCATAAGGCAATTTCCTGCAAAGAAGCCCATTATTGCGGGATACGTTCACAAACCTCTAGAAGAGTTTCGCAAAAGCTGAGTCTCCTCTCTGTCTTGTTGCTGTCTCTGTACATTCGCAGGAGACAACGAGCATGATTTCGATAATGGTTCCTCACCTCGTGTCGGTTCATCACGTTGCATTCGAGATTCCTGTAACAGAGGATGTACATGAGTTCCATCTTCAATAAATTACCACATTTTTGGAGCCTCTGTAATCAATTGTGCCACATTTAGTTGTGTTGTAACTGCCTACTCGACCTACTCATTAACAATCATGTCACATTGGGGATTGTAACCACGTATCACGATGATTCAGCTTCTACATCCTAGCTTATACCAGTATCGTAACGCCTTCAAAGTAGACATTCCTGCTTCATGCATTGACAGGAGCTACCAACAAATCCAATAACCCTCTTGTTTACCCATACACAAAGCAAAACTACAAGCAGACTTTGAGCAAAATAAAATAATTTATTCTGTCCGCTTTTCTGTCTAAACTGTAACATAATGCAGCCCCCTCTGCAAGTAGGTAAAACCACTCTCAGACTTCCGCATAATAAATGTTGATCATTCAACTAAGCTGCTGCATTATCCAAGAAACTGGCGACTAATGGTGAAGAAAAAAAATATTAACAATATATTTAACTTACTTTCTCCGTGCGTTGCAGATGTTCTAATCGCGAACGCTCCAGCGCCCTGGCCAAGGCATCATCTTCATTTTCCAACTGGTATTGTCGTGTCCACGACTCCTCATCGAGAGATGGCTGAGAACGACGCTATACGGGAACAAAAACATGAAATAAAGTGAGCTGATCAGGGTATGCCATGCAAGTATTGCTGGACTACCACATCCAAAAAAGGAATTTTTGATCTGTTTCGGCTTGCAAACTGTTACTTACTAAAACCATTTCATCTTAGTCCTACCGGAAATCGATATCTTAAGTACTTTTTTAAAAACAAAAAGGATTTTCAAACATGATGGATTGATGGTCCATAAATAGTTCTTAATACTTCATGAAAATCACGGCAGCTATATTTGTAACAATCTCACACACCTAAGTAAAGCTAAATAATAATCAAACGTACCTCCATCACCTTCTCCACAAAGAACTAAATGTAAACCTGAAAACAGCCGTCTTGAATAGAAACCTAACCACACAGAAGGTAATTTGTTTCGTGAAATGTTTCTAATGAAACAGTTTCTGAGTGGATAAATTCATTTAAATCTCATTCCATAATATTTTTTTAAAAAGAGATAATTGAAAGAGAAAAGTCAGTGGATTGTATATCAGGGGGGGAATTATTATTTGGATTGGAGAGCAGGACGGGAAAATGTTTGGCTCAGGATAGGGGGCTGTCGACATTAACTCACCGCTTAAAGTCAAGTGGATCTTTAGGTCAGACCCCCACCTTCCCCCTCCGCCTCCCTCTCCGTCGTTGACGTCCCATGGAACTTTGCCTTTTCTGTTAAAAAATTTTAGCCTTTTCTTTGCCCTATTTGCGTTTTTGATTTCTAACTACACTATTTGGGACAGCGAACTAGGACTGGCGGTGCAAGGCGTGGAATTTAAGGCCTTCATACTTTCAAACAACGATCATTCACTGGGCAAGGGCATTCCATTTCCTCCTACCGTATACGTCATGTATGCTTACTATTCCCCCTCTTTAGCCAGCTTTAACTACATGTGTCGCCATCGCACCTGCAGGTGAAAAACTCCTTTATTTGTTGCGTTCTGTTCTCCCCTTATGAAGTCAAGTTTATTAAAATGCAGGTAGTTTTGCTTTTAGTCAAAAATGCCCCGCATTTAAGGTGGCTCAAAGCAGCTTCCAGCAGTTAGATTTTGATAGGTCATTATTACCACTCTTTATCACTTGATGCTACAGTCATGGTATCAAAAAGCTGCCCAATCATTGGTGAACACGTTGTTATCATTTTCGTGACACAATAGGTTACCGTATAACCTGCTAAAAACACACTTAATTACAGCTTTAGAGGTTTATAATTCAAAAACAGCACAGTGAATTTTTTTATTTTATCAAATTTTAATAACCACGATAAAACGCAACTTTTGGCAAAGTTTTAAAAAAATTATATACCTATGGTTCAGAGCCACCTTAAAGTTTTGAAAATGTAAGGTGGCTCCGATCCATTTGTACAGATTTTTTTAAAACTTTGCCAAAAGTTTCGTCTTATCATACTTACTAAAATTTGATAAAATAAAAAAATAATAACCGTGCCGTTTTTGAATTATAAGCCTCTAAAGCTGTAATTAAGGGTGTTTTTAGTAGGTCATACTGTTGCTTTGGTAACCTATTATGTCACGAAAATGATAACAACTTATTCACCAATGATTGGGCAGTTTTTTGATACCATGATTTTAGCATCAAGTGGTAAAGAGTGGTTATAACGCACCATCAAAATAGGAGTGCTGGAAACTGCTTTGAGCTTCCTTAAGTCCAAAAATCGACTCTCAACTGTCAACTGAAGCAGGTACATGCAAGTCGACGGCCCCTCAGAAGGGTGCAAAAGTCGACGGCGCGGTGTTAAAGGCCGATACACACGAGGGGTTTTGCTCCAGGAGCATACTCCAAAGTAGTAGTTTATCTCAGCGATATCTTTGTAACGCAAGTGTCTTTTAATGTAATAAAAATAATAATAATAATAATAATAAAAATAAAAAAAATGCTCCAGGGTCAATTTGCACGACTAGTACACACAGGGGAGCATAAAGTAAGAGCTTGCTCCATATTTTGGTACACACGAGGAAGCGTTTTCAAGTTTGTTCAATTGCCCCGGGATCTTTCTTCCAAATATTTAACCGGTTTAATGCTGTGGAGCATTTTGCAGGGTGGAAATTCTGCTCCCATGAAATCGTTGGTACACACGGAGGAGCTTTGCTTCAAAAGCGGGGCCCTGGACCAAAACCCAGGAGCAAAACCCCTCGTGTGTATCAGCCTTAAGCTTGGTGGCATTGAAAAGTCGAGAAAATGTTTTGTACTTTGCGCTTGTTGAATTTCAACCTTAGCTGGGGCGCCTGATAATGCTTTTTACCTAGCGGATCACTTGTTAACCGCTTTGGCCCCAGTGAGACTTCTGGTATTTGCGTTTTCATAAATATGTTAAACAGGTCCAAGACCTGTTTTGTAATTAATTGTCTGATATCCGGTTATATGTCAACAAAAGGTGGCCGTGGCTAACGCGAAAAAATCTTCGAACGAAACGCTCATAAAATATTGTTATCATCCTCTACAGGCAGGTGTATAATACACCTTATCGCATAGTGGCTGGGACTTATGTAAGCCTCGTAAAAGTTCGCGTTAATGATCCTCTTTCGAGGCTTGGTCTGAGCTTCCACTAACGATACTACATTTAGGAAATACACACTGGCTGTGGGTAAAATTTGGGTGGCAGGGAAGGACGACTGGGGAGTAGGGACCCAGGAAGGGGGCCCTCCAAGGGGAGTACAGATCGGGTGGTACCGGGGGTAGCCACCCTGGAATAAAAGTTCCAGACCTGCCTCCAGGGGTGAGGCCCATATCCCACAGTCCCGGGGGACTGAGGGAACCAGGAGGGGGAGCCCCTCCTGGGGGAGTACAGATCAGATGGTACCGGGGGTAGCCACCTTGGAATACGTAATTTCTCCGGACCTGTCTCCAGTGGGCTAGAGCCTTACTGTGGGGTAAAGTGCAGCTAATGGGTGCACTTCCCTGCCACCGTCCTTAAATAACAAACAACAGAAAGTCACCAAAATACAGTCTCTGTTCATTGCACCATGAATGATAAGGTCTAAGGCTTGCTAGGAGACAGATAACCCTAGCCTATAGCCATTAATGGTATAATTATTATTAGTATTATTAGTATTATTTTATAGTAAGCAAATGATATCATAAGTATAAATGGATAAATGTTTTTCTAAAAGTAGTGGAATAGTAATGTTCAGTATCTATACACGACATTCTGAATTGTAGTGTCAAAGCTTGCCCCCATTTTTTTTTTTCTTTTTTTTTTGGGGGGGAGGGACAGATTATTAGCCTTATTCATGGTGAACATTTCTATAGATCTAAATGATTTTGTTTATTCGCTTGAAGATGGTCCTAAAGCGTAGTATCAGGGGTTCAGATGTGTAGAGCAAGGGTCCCAGTCATGGGAGGGTGGGAGGGTAAAAGAAAAATCAGTGGCGAAGGATCGGCACAAACGAGAAGACTGAACACAACGAGGAGCGTGTGCTTGACTAGAGATCAGGGGCATGAGGTGGACATGTGAGAGACATGACTGGAACCATTGATACACTGTCTTTTACAGATGTAGATAACAGTGGCTTTACTTAGGAAATGAAAAGTTTGTTGTGATATCCAAAGGAGGTGATTGTTTTCAACTGGGAATCCCTGATGGACTTTGAGATCAGGAACTGGTGGCATGTTACTTATGTTACTGGGATTTACTTATGAGCATGACACGAAGTTCATAGTGTTACATGTCTCTGAAATAAAGTGTTACAATGCAGAATGTGTGTGCCTGACTTTGAGATATTGTCTCTCAGGTCTCATTAACATCAGTTTATGGATGCCATAAACTTAAACGAAACAATCAGAGACAAGTGTATCAATGTTATAAAAGCGACTGTGCTTTCTAGCTCAGCTACATCCCTCCAGTTTGATTAATGTAATTCCTCGCCTAGTATGTTTACTTTGCTATTCATAAATTCTTCGGAATTCAGTCATTTAAGACAATTATTTGCGATCGAATTCTCATACAATTTAATTTCTGATACATGTTGCCTGCCCGTCAAGATAGCTTCCAAAACTGTGATAAGGTCTATTAAGGTTACCGTATACCTTCAGGGGTGTCTCACGTCCAAGCGATGTAGCGCGTCCGGTTTAAGCTGTAGACACCTAAACCCCTATATCAAATTAAAGCTTATAGAGCTGGCTATCAAACCATACCAAAAATTTTGAAATAAAATGAAGTGCCGATTTTTTTCACGGCCACTAAATGCGAGCGTCCTAGTCACCTTTTGGAAGCTACAAGTCAAAGCGAATTTTGTTTTTCGCCAATTTATTTTTTTCCTCGGTTTCAGGACAAAAAGCGCTAAAAAAACGTGTCTGCGTTTTGCCATATTCAATTGCAGTAAAAAGTTACAGAACATTTTCAAAATAGGATTTAAAAAATGTGAAGTGACCGTACAAAAATTGCTCTCGGAGAAAAAATATTTCGAAATAAACCATTCGCAGACACGTTTTTGGTTTTTATATGTTAATCTAGCTACTGTCCAAATTTGAGGGCAATCAAACAAATCCCCTTTGAGTTGTAACTCTTTAAAGTGTCTGCTTCAAGCGAAAAAATTTATTCGAGAAAACAGCGCTAAGAAAAATCTCTTCCTTCGCAAACAAACTCCGCCCAGAAACGCCTTCAACTGGGTTCTCAGATCACTGAGCCAATCAGCGCTTGGAAAATTTATTACCATTAACTCGCGGTGAAATTTACGCGTGAATCTCGAAAAAACCCTTGTGTTTCGCAATGCGCTCAAGGCGGAGAGCAATGCGCTCAAGGCTTGAAGCTGGTCTGGCAAAATGGGGAAGACGAAAAAGGATACGAACGCTAGAGTGGCTGGGCGACGAGAAGAAACTGAACAAAAGAAAGCGCGGCGGAGCAAATGTGCATGGATAATATTCCAATGGATCTCAATGAGTTGGGCGATTCATCGGTATCGGACTCAACAAAAGAGTCAATGTACACGTCGCTGTTATAGCTGTCGAGTTCCCAAACTTTTACAGAATCTTTCTCTACTCTTAACTCGATCTTTTTGCCCGCTTGATACGATAGCTATAGCTTCATCCGTGAGGCCAACTTTCGCTTCTTCACTCATTGATTTGTTTTCATTCGTTCTTCGCTTTTTCGAACTGGTAAACAGAGTTTTCCGTGGTCCATGTTTACTTATAACTTAATAGAATTACATCTAATACGAAAAATGCTTGGATCTGAGTAGCCAGCCAATTCGTGGTATCCATATATTCCCGCGAAAGTAGTCTCGGTTGATTGCGTACACGTTATAGGGCTGTCAATCAAGAGGGAACTTTTACTTCCGGCCGTAACGTAAAACCTCCATTTCTCCGCCAATATTGAGTTTTTTTTTAATTTTGTTTTCAGAAATTAGAGATTACTCTTCGACCATTACTTTGAACCAAAAATCCAAATTTGAAGAAAATTGCCGATCTGAAGGTATACTGTAACCTTAATGCAATGATTCACGATCTCCTTTGAATGAACTAACCGAATAAAATAATTTCAAGGGCAATAAGTCACTTGTCTCAGATCAAATATTCTGTGTCCCTGTGTACCAAAACAACACGAGGCATTAATACTGATGCGGTTTAAACAACCGGTGATACCGCGCCAACCGGAAATAAAATAAAACCGAAAGTAGAGTCGCCGAAGTGATCCTTTGCATTTCTGTGTTGATCTGCAGTTTTGTGAAAGAATGATCAAAAACCTGAAGAAAATTTTCTTTAAAATGTCAGAATTTGATAGCAGATGAACCGACTTTCGAATAAAACGACGGCATTTAATTCCTCATTTTCTCGGAAATCGGCTTGTCTCCATTTGAACCAACAATGTATTCTCTCTTTAAACCAAATCAACAAAATTGCAATATATATGTCAGTCCAGTTCCATATTTACTAGCTTGAGGATGGCGACTTCCTACCTGGATATATCTGCTCGCTTAAAGTTAAACATTGAAAATATACTTGCACTGAAAAGTGAAAGAAACGTAATTGAATAATAGATTTGTGCATGTACCTCGAGCCTCATGTACTGCAGTGCTGTTGTTTGCTTCAAGCGATTTACTGCAGCATTTTTGTCGAAGAAATAAAGGGTTGATAGATTTCCAATTAATCCTGCGACACCCGGACAATTTTTAACGTCTTGCAACCAGTAGAATAAAGCTAAATCTTCACCAGAAACCAACTAATATCTCCGAAACACTCTCCACTGTCACACCGCGTATCACGTGTATGCAAATGACTTCGAGACAGGCTGTTTGTTTATCCGGGAATTTTCCCTCGTTGCCAGGTCGGTCAAGGATGATTGGTGTTATATCAATATTTTAGACCTGATCTTTAGCAACTTTAGCCGGACATTTTTCCTTCACTACTGTTAAACAAATTGATCTGTACGATAAAAAAAAGGTGTTTGCCAAAGATGTATCTTCTAATAAAATACTGCGTGACAAGAGTGTGAAGCATCATCACCAAATATGATGACGAAACCGAAACCGAAAGAAATAAAACTCTTTTAGGAGGGTTTTTACCCTGGCTTTGTACGACAAACAAGAATTGAAAGGTTCAACGCCCTTACAGATCCAAATGACCCACATTCCAGATATAATTGCGTAGCATTTTATAATATTTACATCAAAATGTTTAATAAGATTTAGACAACAATTTTTTTTTTCAAATTTCAAGGGTAATACAATAGGACACCACTATCCAGATTTTAATGTTGAGATGGACATATTTTATACACTCTTTCATTTAACTACCAGCTGCCAGCCAAAACAGTGAAAAATTTTTAACACAACTTAAACTTAACGCAGAATCTCTCTTTGCACGAGCACACAAGCAGGAATAGACTTGATTTTGGGGATGTACTACCGGATAAGGAATACGTCAACGTGCGCGCGCACCTAAACCAGAATTTTTTTTATATTATTATTTTTTTATTTCGCGAAGCCCGATATTCAAGCAACAACAAAGCGAATATGGCGTGTGCTGTCTTGCGGTTGAACAACCAAATTTCAAAAGTAAACATTCAAACGCACCCACTTATCCCTGATTACTCCTAGTTTGTGTTCGGGCCGCTAGTGTACGCGCCGACCGACCTGATCGGCCCCTGGCACATCTAGGGCTTAAAATGTCGGTTCAAGGCAGTATGAACATACTGATTAGGAGACGTCAGAGGAACGTCATGCGAATTACAATGAGACAATCCGGGAGGGAGGGGTGTGGAGAGAACACTCTAGTCCGGACCTTCGATCAACTTGTTTGATTAAAGATCAAATGAACCAAAATTTAGACATCTTTTCTTCGGCCATTTTATAGCGACGAAATGTTAAACAAAAGCATGTAAAAGGAGACTTATGCGGAAATTTTTCTTTCTGAACTGTGGAAGAGAGTAAAAAAGTTAAAAGTACGAAGACAGCCTAAGGTTTCACGAAAACGTTTCCAAAATGACCGCGCACTTTAATGGAAGGAATGGAACTAAGACTCTGCTTTGTGACGTCATTGTTGTCTTGAACATTGCTGCGTTTCTGCACCAGTGAGTCGTTCGTGGGGAAGGTTTTGGATCTAAACACAAACCTGATTTTACTTGGGAAATGGCCGAGGAGTTCGCCCGCTGTTTGGCGGGCATTCTTCGCTTGTTTTTCGTTGTTTTTTATCCAATTGCCGGCTTGCAACGTACCATAGCGAAGTTAAAAATCGTCGGTACCGCGTCTTTCTTGACTACAAGATAACGAAGCTTGAAGGAGGGACGTCCCAACAAACTCCTTACTACAAGATTTTGATCGAAGCTGTCTTCGATAAAGTGTTTTACACAAACACGCGAATGCTTTGAGGGCATAAAATATCTCTTTTCATTTTTATAAGCCATTCCCTTTTAAGATTTGGGTCCTGGAGGAACTTGAAGGTGCTGACTTTTGATTTTGTGTGGTTTTTCTCCAAAGTTCAGAGTGAACTTGAAACCGTACACTTTTGAATTTCCCGCATTTCTTGAGCTCACCAACAGTGACGTCACAAGTTTTATTTCCGACAATTATCCGACAACTCTCCCGACCGCTCTTCGATCATGAAGGATAAAAAAGCAGTGATTTTAACATTCCAATATCTCCGTAATGCTTCGTCCAATTCTTTTGAAACTTCAGAATATGTTTACTTTATACTTAATGAACACGTTGAACTTAAATGAAAAAAAAGTCTAAATTTTGGTTCATTTGACCTTTAAGTGTCTACAGGGGGCAGATCAATGCCATCGTACGATTTATAAAGATTAGCACAATCATGTACTCAGTCTTGATTTGTTATCGCATTCATTCATTTCTCAAAAACACCAAACAATACATTGAAAATATGCCTCTTTATTCCCTTGTAAACCCTCCAGAGCCCGCGATCTTTTTGGTTATCGCTGACCGGTTCCAATGGGAGTGGGTCATTTCAAAGTCCGTGATTCACGGACGAAATTAATGGCTCATGCGCTGAGACTTTGTGTTATTGAAACGATGGGGATCTCTTAGGAACTGAATGCAATATCTTAAGAACTTTTTTATAGCAAAGAGAATTTTCAAACGCGATGGTCCATGAACAGTTTTCAATACATCATGAATATCATGAAAGCTACATTTTATAAAAAAAATATCGCACACCTAAGGTAACAATTAATCGTATCACACCTCACGGTCGACCACGCCTTCGTGATAAGCTGTCCGTCTCTTCTTGATTCAACTCGAGGTTAACTTATCGTCATTGAAAGTTAGTAAATTTAATAAATAAATAAATTAATTAAACTAATGTGACTTGCTATGAATCACCCGAATCATCTAAACCTGTTTAGTCATTAACAGAAAGCCGGTTGATTCCTTCTACGCTGAATAAAAGGATGACAGAAATAGCTCGTCCTATTAAACAGACTGGTACTCACTAAACGTGGGTCGCTTTCTTTTTTTATCTTCACAAGAATGCTCAGTGAAAGCTGATCATTAACAACTTGAAAACTTTAAGCTCATGTGAATGTGATTTTGTTAATATCATCTACTATTTCCGTTACAAACGTTTTCATTTTAGACTGAGTGCCCAGATGTTTACCCCTTTGAAGCTCTTGGATGATGTCAATAAACAAATTCCTACTCTCTAAATCTGACATCTTCCTTATATGTGATTTCACCCATGTTAAAAGTACCCTGGACATGGAAAACAGACTCGCTAACTCACTTTTACTTGCATCAACGTCCTCTTGAACTAAGCAATTGTCTGCTGCAAAAGAGGATGATATTCTCTTGCCTGCCACCAAAAGATGTGGCATACAGCTGTACCAAGGCGACTTCTTATGCTAGCTAATGTCGTTACCTCATTGTGAGTCCCGTATGGGTGTAGTTTTGTGCACACATATTTTGACGTACGTACGTTTGGTACTTGGAGTGAAAACCACATTGGCAATTCTACAGCTACCAACTTGAACGACTAACACTATGCATTCTTCAGGCCACAATTCGGGACTGCAATACCTTGCATGGTTCTCGCAATCAAGACAATCTCTTCTTCGTTTTATTGCTCGTCGCTGCCAAATAACCATTGTCCCCAGCTACTGGTGAAAACTACCGAAATCCAAGGCCACTCCACGAGGAATGGATCCGAAGACAATTCAGCGGAAGTTCCTTCTATCTGTCTTTTGACTCCTTGATCTGTTTGATCCATATTTTCATCCTGAACATCTGCAAGGGAAGTATCAATTTCCGAAAGAAATTCAGCACCTTCAAGTGAGCCACTGGCAATCGTCACTTTTTCTACTTCCGTATTGTCGACAGGAATTGCTGCGGCAGTATTTGGAGGTTCATGATGGACAACCTCTAGGATTTTATTCATTCTCTGCATTGCCGCATCCATCGTGTCCTTGATTTGATGTATCTGAAAGAAAACGCAAACAAACAACCTTTCTTTATTAATAAATAAGGCTTAAGTAACATTTATTTTGCACATAACTTCGACGTTTAACTCCTCGGACGTTTTGATAGGAATGTGCAGCGCGGTCCTTAACCCTTAGACGGCCAAAGGTAAACAAAAAATGCCGCTTTTAACCCTTAAATCAGTTTCCTAGCTGCCATGACGCTAAATGGGCCTTAGTTTTACTGAAAAGGCTATTTTTAAAACAAACAAATAGATTTCCCCAAGATTAGGTACAAAAATGTAGAATATTTTAATTTCGTGCATGCGCATAAGCAAAAATTTGTGCAGATAGATCTATCCTAGCCCTACTATCTGCTTATCAATAATATCTGGTGACATTTAAATTGATGACGTCACAAGTGGTACAAAGAGCGCGACCATTAAGTAGCCGTATATGGCTACTTTGGCGTCAAAGGGTTAAAGCCTTCACGCACATTTTATGCAAATCTGACGTAACTCTAAAATTAGTCCCCGTCTTTCATACGTGGTCCTGCTAACCTTAAAAGCGCTTTAAATCCTGGACAATAGACGCAATTCTACATAAGAATGCACGATTTCAAACCACACTAGTCAAAATCTATATCCTATTTTAGATGAAAATGGCCCAAAAGACAGATCCTTTGACATCATACATACCCTTGCTTCTGTGTATAAGGGTATGTGTGTAAGGGCGGGGGCGGGGACTTGAAGCTAAGCCAGGTGGAGGTGGAGATAAAATGTGGAGATAAAATGAAGATAAAATGTTGCATGCCAGTTACAAAACCAAAATTACCTCCTCTTCCAACACGTGGTTATCCTTTGGGCAAGTGACATCCTTCGCCTATAAAGTACATTTCAACACATTTGGTTAAAACAATACACAAGAACGACATTGGTAAGAGGAGTAGAATCGAAAAGATAATGTGGCATGCCGAGTGCCGTGACGTTGATATCAAGTGAGCCAAAACAGTGGCTTTATTATCAACCTTCCCGAAGTTGAACTGAGATAGTACTAAACCAAGTTTAACTAAAAAGTGGTAAGCTTATGAAATAAAGGAAAAACAATGGAAGACGACGCGACAATGGCTACGACAATGACGTTCTCTTATCGGAATGTCTATCTCCGCTGATCTGTAAATATTCTTGTAACAACGCTAAGGAATGGTAGTATTATAGGGCTGAATTTTATGAAAGAAACAGATGCTAGGGATCCCTAAAGGTGGCCATTTTCAGCCATTATATTAAATGTAATAATGATAACGATAACGATAACGATAATGATAATGATAATGATAGGGGGTCCTCTATCTACATTACTTCAATTTACTCTGCGAAATTAAAAACCAAAGCTGAAAAATTAAAAATTATAAGGATAAAAAATAAAAATATATATATACACTAGAATATGTTAACTACAAGCAGTTCCAGCTACATATTTTTTATGTGGTATTGATTAGTGGCATTGATCGGCGGTGGTGCCTTATCATCGCCTTCTCTATACTTTTAAAATATCGTAACTTCACTATTGATAACAGTCACTGACAGAAAAAACACCTCAACTTACCTTTGATTGTCGCGATCTAAAGGAAGGTGCTTTATCCTAAGAAAAAACAAATTAAAAGTTTGCAAAAGGAAGATATTGTAACGGCAAAATTAAAGCTTTGAGACAAATCATGCGGTTGATGAAATGAACAGCCTCAATAGCTGTAAGTTTCCTAATATAAACCCACTTAGTTTTTAATCCCCAATGTGGTTTAAGCAAAGTTATTTATATCAACTCTTAGTAGATAGACCAGCGTGTAGTATTTTCAATTGGTTGTCTTTAAGTATATCATTTCAAATCTTGCTTAATTTCTTCTCTGTGCCGTATAGCTTTGGTTGTTTGGCAGCGCGGAAGGCGGCAAGTAAAGAAATGGAATGGTGCAGCGGAGCGAGATATCAAGATAGTATTCTTTCGTGTTCTCGCATTAAAACTTTCGTCTTTTTTTCCACGCGCAGTGCAGTTCCTCGCGCTTATACTGTTCCTCCCGCAGCTCATCGACCAACCGTTTTGGAAAACTTGGAACCTACGACCGATATCGATCCCTCGTTTTAACCTACTTCTTATTTTAGGTTCGTTCCTCTGACTCTCCGGTTCTAAGCAATCGACTGGGATCAACCTCCCTTTCTCTACATTTGGCACTTTTTGAGTGTCTGTACAATGCAATGTTTTCCTCTTTCCTTTGCTTCCTATTCTAGTTATGAATAGGTGCCCCTTAACAATTAATGAACAAGTAACTACAAAATTACCTTCGGCGCTCGGGCACTTTCCTAAAGAACAAAAACAAAACAAAAACAAAAAGAGATAATTTGTGTTACCCTAACATGTAGCTTATACGGCTTATATAAACGCTGTATTTTAACTTCAATAATCGAACTCTTCTCTTGTCTGGATACTGGATACTTGCTCGACGGAAGTATCGTCAATACTTATTTTCCATGGGCTCATAATTGCATGTTAAATTAGAATCCCTTTGACTTTTTCTTTCGAGTAACTTATCAAAATCGATGACTTGGTAATAAACTTCCCCTCATTATATATATCAGAAACATTTGTGGGTGCACTCTAAACTTTCTTACATTCATTGCATGGGGACATTGATTAAATTGGAAGTGATAGAGCTTCTGTGAGAAAGAAATTGAACATCAACACCCTAACTTAAAGGATGAGGGACCGACCGTTCATTTGCATAATATGATCACCAACTACAACTCTTGCTCACGTAATCACGAGTTGAAAAAGAGAATCTAAAAGATACTAATGCATCATTTCCTTTCCGGGTAACCACAACTCGATTTTACCTATGACTCACTTATTATTAGCTCAAGCTGCATTTCTTCACATTCTTACATCTACGTTTTATTTCTATATCTAAAGCCTGTTTTATCAAAAAATCTTAAAGGAGTCTTCAATCCCGTCAAAATATTTTTTCCTCAATTTTCTAAATTATTTCGCGCATCCTAGGAATAAAATAAAAATAAAATACTTTATTTAACCTGAAAGGCCAATCAGTGATCACTGGATCACTGGTATTAACTGGCGATCAGCATTTACATATAAAATACAGCTATTCATAAAATTGTACTTGAAAAAAAAAAGAATCATACCCTTCTCTTCCATTCCTGTAGGGTTTCTTGAAACGAAGGAGGATCGTCCTAGCAAAGAAAATAGGAGAGGATCATTATGTTATTCACCTATAATATATTTTTATATTGATATCTCAGGACCTTCCATCAACATTTAGAAAACGGTCTTAAGAAAAAACGCACGGTGATTGGTTAAAAATCGTATTTCTATAACTCGATGGAAACACAGAACTAGCACGGGCTGTTAACGTAATAATGGCGCGAGCAAAGAGAATTTACATTTTGATAATCAAAGTTAACAAGTTGTTTTTCTTTTTTTCGTCGCGGTGTTTTCTAAAAGAAATAGAAAACATGTTCTCCGTGTTTCTATCGAGTTGTAGAAACACTCGTGAAAGTTTGGGAGAACTCGAAAAAGCTGTGGAAACACTCGCCTGTGGCTCGTGTTCCCACAGCATTTCTCGTTCTCCCAAACTTCCACTCGTGTTTCTATAACTCGATAGAAACACGGTACATTTTTTCTATTTCTTAATTACATCAGATCAGAAAGACCTATCATAAGCACTTCGCTTATCAATGAGTGTCGCAAAAGAAAAACCCTCGCTACTTCTTTTAAAACTCTGTGGGAAGAATTTGTAACTAGGGGGCCCTTTTCAATTCTCCTTAATTTCCAAGAATGATCACATCATTTCAGTCGGAGGAACCAATGTCGTTACTGGAGTTACTCAATTTTCCGATTGTTATTGTTCAATCACAATCTCGCAAATCTCTAAAGTTAATGACAGAAGAATCGTGAGGCAAGGGAAACATGTCTTGCTAGGCAATAACGACATGCTCACCTGTTTTGTTTCTATAACTTGTGGTTCTGTATTAGTCGGTTCTTCCCTCGACTGTAAAGATGCAAATGTACAGATTAGAGGAGGGTAGGATAAAAAGAATTTTGCAAGCAGGTTTAAGGTTTATTTTAGCTACAGTTATTTCAAAAAGAAAAAAAAAATGTTCACCAGCTTGAAGCAATTCTTCTGGCAAATACAGCATACGTGAGACGCATGCCAGTGAGGTGAAGCTAACGTATGATGGTAAATTTTCTGTTTCGGGTCTAAGGAAAAAAAAAGAGGTGAGATGTTCATGTATAAAGGGCGTTTGACAAAAAAACAAAAATCCAAGATACCGGTCGGGCAACTTTAACTCCGTCTGTCACTCTCTGCTATAGTTGAGTGTGTAAATATTCGACTTGTTGTCTCCAGCTCGTTAGTCTTACTGTTTACTGACACGAAATCTGCTGGGAGTAAACCTTTCTGATGGGAGTTGACTAGCGGTCATGGCAGAGGTTGACAGAAATATCACGGCTCAGTACAGAAAGGGCAGTTTACCTCTGTTAGAAGCCTGGTTGACTGTCTTCTGTACCTGATAACATCGTCTTCCTAAAGCGTTGCAGGGTAATGGAGAAAATTAACCATTATAAGGAATTCAAGATCTTACCACGTATTGAGTTATTTAAAATGTGCTCGTAAATATCAATTATCGATGAATAGTTAAAGGAGGCGAAATACGAGATACAAAGACCCTCAACTTGTCGCGCAACATCGTTTCGCTGCAAGTTTTGGGACGATGTTTCGCGTTTTTCACCTTGCCTGATCAACATGTAGCGCAACAAAAACATTTGTGGCGGACTGAAGAAAGTTATTGGGAAAAGTAGAGCGCGGGTCTACTTTGAGCAGCAAATTTTGGCTTTGTTGCTCGTTTTTCATCAACCCAAAACTTGCGACGAAACAATGTTTCGCGACAGGTTGATGGTTTTTGCATCTCGTAATTCGCCGCCTTAAATAGAAAGATGAACAGCAGAACGTTTAAGCCAAACATTTAAGTGCTACATGTACGTGTAGTTAATAGATTCCTGACCTGAGATATTGTATCGCGTCTACCAGGAGCGTACGTGTCATCCGAGTCTGCAACAATAACAATAACAACAATAATCGTATCTATAACGAAATTCTCGACCGTGATTGGTTTTCCGCGCGCCTATTTGCCATGTAATCAAAACTAATACAAAATTCTCGAACGTGATTGGCTATCAGCAGCCCGATTTGAGCATTAATTGGACAGTGTACGCGTCATGCTTGTAATTGGACAGCGCGCGTCATTTTGCGCGCGCTGTTGCGCACTTCGTTGAGTACCGGCTGCTGTGTTTTTCAGCATTCATAACGACGTTTAATCGTTCAACGCTCAATCGATGGTTTGTTCGTTTCTCGAATTTTGTAATAGTTTTGATTAATTGGTAACAGGGCTTCGCGTCGTCCAATTCAGTCTGTAATCATACTCGTGATTAACAAATCGGACTCCCGCTTCGCGGTAGTCCGATTTTGTTAATTACTCATATGATTACAGACCGAATTGGACTCCACTCAGTCCTATTACCATTATTAATCGGCGTGCGATCACGTGGGTGTCCAATTACAGGTATCCAATTTGAACTTTTTGTAATTGGACGCCTGTAATCGGATACCCATGTGATTTGCACGTCAATTGCGCGCGCTTTAATAGCTTTCTTTGCAATGTTTCCTACAGTTTTCAAGACTTATGAAACACGCTATATACGTTTCCGCTCAAAAGAAGTTCTCAAAAGACATTTTTAATTCCGAAATTTGTTATAGATACGATTAATTAGTACCTCGTGTCGTACAATTCAGGGAGCAATCGTGCTCGTAATTTCAAATCGGCCTCGCGCTTCGCGCTCGTCCGATTTTGAAATTACTCGCGCCGTTACTCCCTGAATTGTACTCCACTCGGTCCAATTACTATTTCTAATCTTGAATGAGAAAAAAATTATAGGCAACTGAAATCAAATGATCAAAATGAAATGTTAATGTCTAGTTGCTTACTTGGGTATATGTCACAACAGAATGTTTCCACCAAATCACGACGCTGCACCAATTCGTCATCTAGAGCTGTAGCAAGTTTTTGATATGTAGCTTCTTGGCCTTGTTTTTCTTTCCACTTGAACAAAGTAGCAAGAGCCCTTTCAAAAACATCATCTGGATTATCGATCTCGATTATCTTCAAATGCTTCTCTTTGAGTCCAACAGCTCGGCCCAGTCTCTTCCAGTCTTCGGGTATTTCTTCTGCAAGACGTTGAAGTTCCTGTTCCGTTGGAGCCCCCTTTTTTATCATCCAGATGTTATTATCTGTTCATGAAAGCAAAAATGGACCTTAGTAAGCCAAGGTGTAGTTATGAAGTGCACGTAATATTACAATAAGGCTAAGTGTTAGTAATAAATGGGAAAAAAGCTTTTTTTTCATCCCAACTGTTACAACCCATTTAACTTGTCCCGTCACACTGTCATTGTCCAATATTTTAGTATTTGACCGGGCATTGACACGAATGACCCCGCTTTTAATTACCATGCCGAAAGGTTTTGTTGCAATTTCATGACTTACTTTTCTAAAACAATTTACAACTTCAAAAGTATTTGCTAGTTCGATTTCTTTTCCTTCTAATAATTATTTCCTTCTCAGAAGGGAGTAGACGCTAAGTCGACTCTTAATCAGAATTGTGATTTGTGGTCTTTGGATTTTTTTCTTGACATTTTCAGTCGTGTTATAAGTTTCTTATTAATCAAACTTGCTCTGGACCGTATTAGGAGAATATCAGCCCTTACCTTTTTTTCCCCACCCTCGCTACAGTCGGTACGTACTGCCAAGACCTTGCGGTCGGGCCAATATTCTGTATATAAGTATAAGTACTGTACGGCCCTCCCTCGCACTTGGATAACAAGATAACGCTAGGTCAATAAGTTCTATGAATTGGGACTACTGCAGTAAAGGTAAATATTTTCTATGAATATCAAGATACTGATTTTCTAACCCGGGGTATCTGAAGAGAACGTCTTAACCAAGGCAGGGCGCTGAACCAATTGGTCATTGAAGGCTGCAGCTAGCTTATCGTAAGTGGCCTTTCGGCCCATCTTTTTCTTCCACTTTTGAAGTACAGCAAGGGCGCGCTCATACACATCATTGGGTATATCAACCTCTATTGCCTTCAATACTTTTTCTTTCAATCCTAATGCCGCACCAAGTCTCTTCCAGTCCTGCTGAATGTTATCGGCAAGCCTGGCGAGTTCTTCCTCGGTTGGTATTCCCTTTTTCAAGGGCCAAAATACAGTTGCTGTCAACAAAATAAGTAAAATGACTGATAAATAAAAATCACGGTTTTTTTTTTTCCACGAGCGATGTATCCAGGAAAAGGAAAATTACGCCCACTTAACCAGCGGAAATATATTTATTTCTCATCGGGTCTGGAACGCGTATTAAATTGATTATTACACCAAAATAGTTACAACGCTGGTAGAGTTTCATTTCCGCTTGCTCAAGCTCCGCGCACCGCCTCACTGGGGTACTCTCCGATAATTTCAGTCGGGGGGGGGAGGGTTGAATTGCGTTTTTGAAACCCTTGCCCTTCAGACTCAAAACTCGATACCCGTTAATTGGACGCACTCCTTTCATAGAGATAAGTGATAATAAAAAGACACTCTTCAAAAAAGACAGACACAACAGCACCGCACTCAACAACCAACAATTTCAGGCTAGAGTCCCGGGGTAGTTTGGTTACGCGTCTGTACAGCTTAGAAAACGTACATAGCTACCGCAGATCGATTGCTTTGTCGGTTTAGTTGTGTTTATTCTATATTTTCCCGGGCAGCATATACCCTAAAATATAAACTTATTTGTCACAACATCCTCCAATTCTGATTTGAGCAATACCAAAAAGGATACTCGCAAAACTTGATTAACCATGAATAACACGACTCGTTGTCGTCATTTGGCCCTATACACGAGTCAATACGAGATTTATATAGCGTTCACGACTCACCATCGGTCATCACAGGTTCTCTGCTGTTTCCAAGTGTGGATATTTTATTATATTTGTTCAAAGGATTACACTGCAACTGCCGAACTAACTTCCTTGTCTTCTGTCACAGACACACTGCACATAATGAATGGAAGATAATTAGGCGACGGATTACAATGAAAAGATCTGAGGAGGGCAAAACTATTATCACAAGAGGAACCATCGTACGGGGGTTTTTGCGGAGTTGAATCGCTAATATTCGTCTTTAGCGCTTCCCACACCGCCTCTGTCTCCGAACATGTATGTAAAATCCGCAATAGCTTTTGCAAAACCTAACACGCACTTCAAAATCAGACGGTTGATATTGTTTCATAATTAATAGCAGTCGGACATGTATCACCGTCGTATAGTTGAGAAACTGCAATATAGTAATTACCTGTCTTCTGTTGCCGAAGAGACGAAGATTTCTAGATTGAAGTGGCACAGAAAGACAGCAACTTGCTGAGATGATCTCTTAGTGGCTAAAACTCACTTATTTCAATCGAACCAGCCTTTGAAATAAACTGTTCCGGTCGGTCGCGCCCCGGGTCACGCCTTCTCTTTACGCGTGTATCATTTCACGTGGACAGGAAGATAAACTTGCCGAGACAACCATGTTAGTGAAGGTCAACATAATCTTGCCTTTACAATGTATTGTGAGAATTTTTTTCGATAACTCACCATTTGCTACAGGCTGTATGCAATGATCTTTGCACGCGCTCTTTGAATATGATCTGCATTTTGTAACGTGCTGGTGTTTATTGTGTTATTAGGGTGTTAATTTAAATTCACAAAAAGAGCCTTTAAAGCAATATTGAGGTCAAGTAAACACGTCAAAAGACATGAAAAGTTAATCAACCCTCCTGTCACCAACGACAATTTCAAACTTATTGGCCGTGTTTTCACGAGCAGCTTTTCAGGTCGCTTAGCCAGTGACAACCGTATTTTCACTTTGTCACTTTAATTCGAGAGTCGCGCAATCTCTTACGCCACAGACAGTCCCTTAACCAACCGATGAGAATGACGTCATGTCACACGTTGTTATTGTAACACCGTCCCGGTTGCGTGAAAGTCACGAAGCAAGATGAACAACTTGGATTTCGCAGAACAATTTCCCTCCTGACTTAAAACACTTAAGCTTCCCACGCAGACGTCCTTTTGTCTCTTGACGAACTACAAAGGACGTCTACGTATAAACATCCGCCTAGGTATTCTCGGAAAGCTCCTGTGCGTAACAACGCTTCCTGTTTTTCCGGCAATTTGGAAACTGAGATGTCTAGTGACGCACACTGGCTAGACATCAGTTATTTTAAGCTTTGCGGAGAAACTGTACAAAAGTGAGAGGTAGACTTGGGGAAGAGGAGGGAGGGGGGGGGGGGAGGGGGAGAGGGTGATAATATTCACGATTTTCCGGCAACTTGTTCTTTCTGTGATGCTGAAGTTCTTTGTGCTTGTGTATCCTAAACAGAGTATATATGTGACCTTCAATAAACGCCAGAGTATTGAATCCTGATGAGAATGTGCGAAAGAGAAAGCGGGAATTAGTTCTCTTCGAGACAGTATCGACTTGAGCGCTTTTGTTTGTTTTGTTTGGAGGGAAACAAACAATTCCGGAAAGGAATTATAGAGAGGAACACTCAGTGGTGGAAGTGAGTTTCAGTCCTTTCTCCTCAGTCTCCGTTGGGCTGCATGATTCTAATGATAATAATAAAAGCTTTATTTATACTGAAAAACCGATCAGCGAATTCTAAAAACCGATCAGCGATTCTAAACAGTGGTTTGAAGTTTACTATACATAATTCGAAACTTGTAAATTCAAGTCAATCCAAATTTACTGAGAGAGCTTAAAATTTTCGTTTGCATTTTTACAATCTTTCGTTATGGATAGGACAA
Source organism: Orbicella franksi (assembly GCF_964199315.1). Lineage (NCBI taxonomy): Eukaryota > Metazoa > Cnidaria > Anthozoa > Scleractinia > Merulinidae > Orbicella > Orbicella franksi. Next base: position 20,415,370 of record NC_138154.1, read on the forward strand.
AATTTAATTAAATGCTGAGTCAGACAAAAAAAAAAAACCGCCCTATGGTTGACTGTTAACCCAAAGACTGTTGGAAATAATTAAGCACCTGATTGACATCAGATCGCCAAACTGGAGTGTAGGTTTTTGTCGAGGGTCGAGGGCCGAGGGTAAATTATTTATTGAGTCACGAAAAAAATTTTTACGATTTATATGATTTATAGAAGATATTTACATGGCCAAAAGGAGGGTTATGCGTAGAGAGTGGAAACTGGGGACTAGAATTTATCGTGAACAACGCCGGACAACGTACTAAGGGCCGTAATATGCAGAATGCACGCCACGCATACAAAGATGTCGGTCGTTTTCGGAAGGAGACAGTCCAGGAATTATATTGTTTGAAAGCCTGGCAAATAAGCAAAGATTATGTTCGTTCTCGGAAGATAACAAATGAGCCATATACGAGTTTAAACTACGAAAACACTGACAAAAAACACTTGTTTTTTGTAAATGTAAACTGAATGGGGTTGACTAGCCTACACGACTTCTACGGTTCGTGACATTTGTACATTTGCCGTTCTCTGTTCGGGCACTCGACCTTTCTTGTCGCTTCACTCGTGTCCATGAAGGGCACTTCATGTTGTGTAATAAGGAGGAATTTTAAGTGGAGTTGAGCCGTTAGATCGTGCTATGGCAAATTTTTATAGGTCATAAGTCTGCATGGTTTCCGCTGTTATCTGCATGTCGACCCGTTGAGTTTGACACCTCTGTAATTTGCCATGTGTTTATGCATTGTTTAGGCTCATTTCTATTGCAAGATATGCTTTTAAGTCTCCATGGATTTGCTTTTGAGGGACAAAATATGAAATTTACCGTAAACATGTTGCTTACTTGCATTCTATATTGTGACGCCGGGCCCGGCTGTGATTAGAACTGTTTGCGAGCACAGTAGATAGATCCTTATCACGGATATCATATTTGTTCTCGCACGATTTCCTTCGGAGACGCCGTAGCTTTACTTTGAGAAAAGACCTATGACCTATAAAAATTTGCTATAGTACGATCTAACGGCCCAACTCCACTTAAAATTCCTCCTTATTACACAACATGAAGTGCCCTTCATGAACACGAGTGAAGCGACAAGAAAGGTCGAGTGAACGAACAGGGAACGGCAAATGTTCAAATGTTACGAACCGTAGAAGTCGTGTAGGCTAGTCAACCCCATTTTACAAAAAACATTATTTAATATTACTAGTATTTTTAATATTAACTTTTGAAAAATATTACTCTCGACCCTCGACCCTCGACCCTCAACCCTCGACCCTCGACCCTCGATATGTTACCCTCGACCCTCGACCCTCGACAAAAACCTACACTCGCCAAACTGTGCCCCCAAGTAAGCTTAAGTTTAATTACACTCTGTAAGTTGCGACTTACTAATTAATTTTGAGGCCCTTTTCTCAACTTAGCAATGTTAACTCGACCTCTTGTGACTCCTTGCAGTCGACCAGAGAGCAATTAGTGTCTACATTTTTGACAAACAAGCATTCTTCACGAAAACTGAAAACACGGAACATAAACCTCAAAGACATAAAACCCCATGAATGAAGCTTAACAACTTGCTCGGGCAAGTTTAATTTATTGTAAGCCCTTAAGTTGCAACTATCCCCAGGAAATTGGTAATCAGTACATTGCACCGCAACATTTGCAAAGTTGCGAGCGAAAAAACCCAACCAGTTTGGCTGAAATTAAAAGTGAGTGAGGATAATAGACTGGAAACTTTGTGCGTCTGTACATTTTTTAGGCCTCAAGAAGCCTGAAATGAGACTGAGGGCGGGAGATGATGGCGAGAGATGACTCACATTTCGGGCTGGGCTTCAGGCGATACATAAATGCTCTTGTCAGCTGTTGTTGTTGTTGTATATTAAGGAACGGGAATAATTGCTACTGATACATGTTCTTTTATTAGCTTCCGGCATGTTCGCAAGTCTCTAGCTGGTTCTTTAACTGGTTCTTTCTCTAGACCCTGAAATCACTCGAATATTGCAGAGTTCCCTCTCAAAATACTATTGTTGTTCCGTTCAAGAAGCTGTTTCCACAAAGGCTGTCCCAAAACAGCGCAAAAAGCGTACGGACAATGTCGATTGGTATTATGGGTGGGGATAGTTTACCGTGGCTAGTCGAGGTTCACGGTGTTTCAGCAAGAAGGAAGCATGAATACACGTGTTTCCTTCTATTACGCTTGGATACAAACCTACCGCTGGAAGGAAAAGCTGGCAGTTTTAATGTTACCTAGGTTTCAAGGATCGCTACAAAGGACCAAAACTTTAATCTTGAAGCCAGGGTAAGAGATTTACGTGAATTTATCGGAGCACTTCACGAAGGCGAGTATGTTACTTACTCACTGGAATATTTTCAAAATATCCAGAACTTTAAGCGGTCGTTAGTTTTGAAAACCTAGTGGGCAGACAAATTTTATTATTGTTTTAAATTAAGGGCCATCTATGCTTTCTATTCATGTAGTTCAGCAGTTTCAAACAGGTGCCACATTTTTTTAAAAACGTGCCTTCAAAGTAGAGCTATTTTCGTGTTTGGTTCAAAACTGGATTTAACGGGTAGAAAATGTTCTTTTAACCGTTGAAGGAACAATATTGAATTGTAATTGCAACATGGCTAAACAAACAGCTATGATATATCTATAGTCGAAAAAAAGAATTGGGACTTTGGAGCGAATATTAATTTTTTTTAGAGCGCCGGCAATATGTGCTATTTTTCCAGTTTCGGCAGGCACGCAACTTGTGCGGAGCGGACCGAACTTCAATCAGTCCCAGAAAAGTTCAGATAGAATTTTTAATCAAATAAAACTCATTTTAGTGATTGACTAGGTAAGGGCTTTGAAATCCCAGCTTATGAGAGAAATCGAATTTTCGAAAATCAGTGGTTGGTTTTTACAGAGACAGCCCCCTAAGCTTCAATCAATCAACAGTAGATCACCATTACCCATGGTCCGTTTCTCGAAGGTCCCGAAAAGTTTTCGCACCCGGAAAGCCATAGCAAAATCTCGAACCTGATGATTACAGAGCTGTTTTATTCACGTATTCTTAATATGAACACAGGTTCCCTTCATACAAGAAGTTTCAGGCGCATACACTTCTCCGTTTTTAGATACAGATGAGCTAATAATGGCTTTACGGGCCCGAAATGTTTCCGGGGCTTTCGAGAAAGGAGCGCCAGGCCATCACTCTTTTTTGAAGGGGGCCATTTAACAATTGTGGATCGATCAAAACTAGTATGTTGATGTCTTGAGCAAGGATAATTAATGGGGTTCCCCTTAATAATATTACAGTTGCAACGGGATTGCTAAAGGCAATATTTAGCCGGGAAAGCTATTTGGGAGCGTTTTGCAGAGCTAAATGGTGAATCTTATATGAGCAAAAACGTTTGTTTTAAAAAAATATGTGAGATTTCGCTTGCGTAACTAGTGCCATAAAAAAAAAAAAACTAATGCCAGTCCCATCCGCGCATTAGAATTTTAAATCGTTAAAACTTGGATAAAGAAGGGATTAGAGTTCCGATTTTTCTTATGATTAAGACATAACTTGGCCGTTCTTTATAATCGCACGTATGGAATTTACTGTTTACAGGTAAAATGAGTGTTTCATAACTTATATATAACTTTTATGATAATGCGAATTTCATAAAACTCATACGTTGCATTAAGCACATGGTTGTTCTTAATCTATTGAAACTAATTTAAATTTTCGGGTTTAGATACCTTTTAAGGCCCTTTTACAAGGAAGGGGTTACCCTAAGCTGGAGGGCAAAAGATAGCCCGGGTTTACACGCAAAATTTCACAGGTAGGGTAACCCTGCAACCCGGGGACAACTTAATGCGCGGTTACATTCAAAGGGTCTGGAAACAAGTAGAAAGTTAACCCGGGTGGGCGGGTTAACCCTACCTGGAGTGTTTACAAGTGAAAAAGTTAACCCGCCTGCCAGGGTAGCCCTAGCACGCAGATAGGGTAACCCGCCTACCCGGATAACCCTAGCTGCCTTGTAAACATGACGAAGAAATAGAGGAAATGTGTGAGTGCTAGAGTAACCAGCTCGCTGGGGTAACCCGCTTCTTGGGTGACCCTCTCTCCTGGTAAACATTCCCTAGGTTTTTTGGATTTTTTCTATTCTGGCCACGTGACTGGTCAAATATGGCCATCATTTGAAACTTTTGCAGGCCTCTTTATCTTTAGGAGGTCTGGTTTTCAAAATATGAAAGTTAGAAACCTTCCTTAGCAACAAATTCGTGACAAATAGGTAGTTAAGAAAGACTCCCCCCCCCCCCCCAATTAACATTTTGATAACTTTAAATTTCCCTCTGTCGTCATTGGCCAAAACTAATCACGAGGTACGGTCTTGCGTGACAGAATGCACATGGGCGTGCAATCAGACGATGATAGTGCCCGCTCAGCGAAGTTCATGGAAGCGCTTCGACATTTTTTGATGAAGATAAAAAGAATTAGCCCTCTCAGGTCGATTTCAGTGAGAAAGTAGCGCGAAGAAGTAGCTTTTACGTTAAAAACTGTTGTAAACTAAGGTGCGCAAAGAGTTTCGAAATTGTTGAGAAAAATTCGGTTTCTATATTTCATTTTCACTTGCACGTTTTTTGTTTTGTCAATGTTGACACACTGAAACCCTATCTTTATGTTTCATACTCAAATACATGAGTGTGGGTAAAGTCACTAAAATTTATTACATAACCCCGATAGCTTTGGTGAGAGTTGCCAAATTTGTAATTCTCTTGTTGTAATTTGTTCTATGTCGTGTTAAATCGTACTTTGTATAATGAATGCTGTTAAGCATACAATGGTAATAATAATAATAATAAATAAATATTTATATAGCGCCTATCCATGCCTGCTCTAGGCGCTGTACAATTCGCCAAAATGATCTGTACTAATCTTAATAATTAAAAATGTGCATTTAAGAAAGTAATAGAAAGTAAAAATTGCTAAGAATAATAAGTTTTCTTAAAAAGATGAGTTTTGAGTTTAGATTTAAAAGAACTTAGATTGTCACATGAGCGGATAGAAACAGGTAGACTGTTCCAGAGTTCAGGAGCGGAAACAGCAAAAGCTCGAGAACCATATGTCTTCAGGTGAAAATTTGTGGGGTTAAGAAGTAATAAGTGTGATGATCGGAGGATTCTGGTAGGTTGGTAGTACGCTACTAGATCTTGAATGTAGACAGGAGATTGTTGATGAAGAGCCTTAAAGGTAAGTAACATAATCTTGAATTTAATGCGTTCAGAAATAGGAAGCCAGTGTAATTCTTTCAGTATTGGAGTGATGTGGTCGTACTTTCGGGAACAGGTGATAAGTCGGGCAGCGGCGTTCTGAACAGACTGGAGCTTTTTTAAAGCACACTTCGGTACATTGTACAAAAGAGAGTTGCAGTGGTCGAGTTTGGAAGACACAAAAGCATGGACCAGGATCTCGGTGGTTTTCGTAGATAAGAATTTCCTTATCCGGGAGATGTTGCGCAGATGATAAGAGGCTGATTTACAAATAGAACTGATATGCGGAAGCATAGTCATGGTACTGTCAAATATCACACCGATGTTTCTAGCAAATTGAGATGGCTGAATTATGTCTTGACCAAAACGGATTGGTGGTAGAGACTGCTGCGGGTTGTGTTTCGAGTATAGATAAAGAAGTTCCGTCTTGTCCTTATTCAGTTTTAGCTTGTTAAGAGACATCCACTTGTCAAGATCAGACAAACATTCCTCAATTTTTCCAACTGCATTAGTTAATTCGACGTCGTTGTTTGTTGAAAAAGAGATATATAACTGAGTATCGTCAGGGTAGAAGTGAAATTGCATTTCGTGGTACCGTAGAATGTCAGCCAGTGGTGCAGTATAAAGTAAGTGCAGGATAGGCCCTAGGACCGAACCTGTGATTTTTTTCCATCGATTAAGGTAAATTGTGTGCGGTTTGTAAGATAGGAACGAAACCATTCAAGGGCAGTGCCACAGATTGAAAACTTGGATTTCAGTCTTGTTAGAAGAATGTCGTGATCAACAGTGTCAAAAGCAGCAGATAGATCAAGCAGCAGGAGTATAACACAGTGACGATCGTCATGGTAGAAAAGATAATATAAATTCATTTCGTACCCTCAAACTTAGTAAGTAAACATGGAACGATTCGAAAGTAAAATTATATTAAGTTAAGAAGATTGCCCTAGAAAATGTTCCGGTTTGTGTCATTTATTAAAGTTCTCTGCATCCTACAGCAAGGTCATTGATGTTCCGAAAGCTAAACCCATCACTTAGCTTAGCTTAATGCTTCTGTGGTAACTCACCGCCAGACTTAATCTATGCGTTGCTGTTTCTTGATAAGGTAAGGAAATTGCACCTCTAAACATTAATCTAATGGATCAACTTTTTGACGTCGTGAACTTTTCTGAGGATGTTTAGTTAGGGGTAAACGTGTTAAAAGTTAGAGTAAATGTATATCTTGGAAAAGTGAAGAATCTTATGTCTAACAATTCACAGAAAATTCGAATATAGAAAAAAGTTACGAATTAATAACAAGACGTCAGAAAAAAATGATCAAATCTATTTCAGGGACGACAAAGCCTTGCTACTGATGCTGAAATTAATGTTCTCATTTTTCCATACATTCGTCTCTAAACCGAGCTTCAGTTTGCGGGAAAATTTAGAGACAATGCGATTTCTCGTCTCCCAACACAGCTATGTCCTTTGATTGTCATGATCTTCTGCTGGGTATCTAAAGATTTCGTGACGTTTATCTTCATCAGTCACATCCTTATGAATCTCACGCGAGTCTCCCAAAATTTTTCCTTTATGAACCTTTAGGTCTATACTCTATTTAGTAGAGGACCTTCGTAGAACCTGCTCACTTGACCTCTGCTTGTAGTACGAAATAGCTCTTCATTGTCCCTTCCCTTCGCGGGAAAAAAATTAAAAACCCCGCGCTCGTCAAAAAATATTTTTTTTCACCAGAAAGTTAGCTCGGAACATATACATATTTATATTCGTTTGAATCGTCGATGAAATGACCTTTTCGGGATATTTTTTCCTTCGGGGTCAACAAAATCCTCCGATTACAAAATCACGCCGAACCCACACGTTGCAAACAAAATCTCTTCAAAATCCTGACTTCGAAGCGATATATCACTTTAGTGTTAATAGCTACCACACATCGGTAGAACGTAAATCTATTCCTTAACATTCCAGCTTTATCGTGTTAAAATTTCAGCGAAATCGAACAAAACCAGAATTAATTAGAATTTTTTTGCGACCTCACTTCCCAGGCTTGACCTAATAAAGGACACTACGGTCGCCCATAGCAACCGAAAAACACAGACATAACAAAGCCGACGTTTCGGCCAAAAAACTCCAGAATTATCGCCTGAGAGCTTAAACTTGAATGGGAACATCATTTTCGAACTTTTTTCAACTGATTTAGACGAAAGAATGACCTCGGCAGGCTAGAAAAAAGACCAAGAGAAAAAACAGAACAGGACAGCATAACAAGCCGATAATATTTCACCGCGTGGCTTTCGGCACGAAAACGAAATACAGCTTACTTCTGGATAAATTCAGCCTTAGAAGCCAGCAACTGGTCCCAAATTACTTTCTGTATCCTTACAAATGTCCTGACTTCCATCTCCGAAAGATTTTGCCCCAATTTTGAGCAAATAAACATTTCGCCGAGAGCGTCCGCCATTACGTTGGCTTGCATACTTAATTAGCTAACTTGCCAAAAATCTCCCGAGGGGGGGATATGACGAAAAGAGCTGAAAAATGGCCTGTTATTGGCTAATGATGAGATCATCCCACTGTCCAAATTTGGTGAGAATCGAAAGTAACGCCAATTTTCTGTCACGTTTTCAATCTATGGTCACTGGAGTGACCAAAATCGCAAGGTGGTAGGCATTGAGATAGGCACCGAAATATTAAATGTTAACAAAGGATGTTGGCCATACATACAGTAAGTTCTTCCACTTTTTCAAGTTCATCGTTATCCCGGAAATTATCCTGGCCATAGAATTTCTAAAGGCTGTGCAATTTTATAATTAAGGAACACGATCCAGAAAAGGTTTGTTGATATATATTTATTTACAACCTTATAAGGGTGTACATATATTCACATGTTATGTGACTGTTTAAAAATATAGATTGACATTATTTTATATGAATGTTATAATCTGTGATCATCGGTGAGAAAGCGGTTCTATATAAGTGTTAATGTAATTTTTGCACAAATCGGCGAGATTTCCGTCCTTCTAATATACAGACCGATTTACCTCGCCGATGATCATCGGCGAGAAAGCGGTTCTACAGGAGTGGTAATGTAATTTTTGCATGTAAAAGTAATTTCACATATTGAGTATGAGGAGCAGGCAGGGTGTAGCGGCGAGATCGCGCCCCTCCCACCAATGTGGCCAGTGGTCTGTTCCGGCCCTGTGTCATGTGTGAGTTCGGTTTGGTTCTCGTATTGCTCCAAGGGTTTTTTTCCGGGTACTGCGACTTTCCTCCCTCCTAAAAAGCCAAAAATTCCAGACTCCAATACAAGGCTTTCTTTCTAAATTTTTTAATATTGTAATTAATTCAAACCATAGGAAAGTATCGTTCCACTTCCTTGGTATCGGCGATAATCAATCTTGCTAAGAAGCAAGAATTTAAACTATGAACTAGGATCGAAGCCGATCGAATTTGAGCGGGTACGAAAGTTGTGCTGTTGTCAATTTATATGATTCGAGAATGTCGCGATAGGGGATCAGTAAACTGATACTCGAGTCTAAACGTCGGTGAAAATTCCATTAGTGGTGTTTCAATTCTGTTAAAAAGCTGGCTCAGGTGTACAATAATGATGTTGAATGTGAGATGTGGGATGGGGGATGGGGGATGGGGAATGGGGGATGTGGGATGGGGGATGTGGGATGTGGGATGGGGGATGTGGGATGGGGGATGGGGGATGTCGAATGTCGGATGTGGGATGTGGGATGTGGGATGTGGGATGTCATACCCACAGTCTTCGTTCCCCTTACCCAGCAGTCTAGAAACGAGCAACCCTGGAAAGTTCTACCCGGCTATATCGGACTTCCGGTTAAATTGCGCGTGCCTAGCTATCTGACAAAGCACGCTGCTCTCACACGAGTCACTGGTGTTGTCATGAACTTCGGAGAGTCGCTCGTTTCGTCAAGCTTCCGCAGTAAGAAATGAAGACTCGAGGAACGAGATTGAAATATTCAAAGAAACATTTTAGGAAAAGTCACTATATTTGGAGTTCATTGCTGATAATACTTCTTAATAATAATAATAATAATAATAATAATAATAATAATAATAATAATAATAATAATAATAATAATAATAATCACTTTATTTAAGTGTCGATGTATTTAGCACTAATGTGCTAATTGGGGACACTGTAAATAAATAAACAAATATTTCAAATACAACATAAACTATTAAGAATCCCAACTGGTGGGAGGCTGACCAGTTGGCTATTTACACAACGCGGCCGAGGAGTTATACTCGGGGCTACCGAGGTAGGGCGGAAGATTTGAACCAGGGACCTCCAGATTTCAAATTCTAAAGCACTCGGCCACGCCGCCTCCTCTTAGTTACAAGCGTTCAAATTTGGTGATAGCCTCAAAAGCGTACTCTCCACTCCCCCACCTAAGTCTGAATAGGGTTAATAATATATAGATTTAGGCCAGCCTAAAAGCGGAGCTCCTCAGTTATTTTTCGGAATGTTGTTACTAATGAAAATAATCCAACATGTATGAGGTAAATTGCGAATGATTTAATAGTTTCAGCCGGAACTAGTATTACATCAGCAGATCGAGGTGTAAGATGGTGTGATTATGAAATGTAGAGCCACGATTTCAAGGATTTCTGGGAAGCTACCAAAAATCTTGATCACATAACAGAACTGTCTTCTGTGCTTTTTGGTGGCATTTCTTGTTCTTTCCTACCTTATTCAGAAAGACAAGGCATTGTTATTAATCATTATATTCTTCCTTAGTTAACATGGGGACTCCCACACAAAAGAAGTTTACACATTTTTTTGTTGTGGGGACTGATTGAAATGCAGTGGTTACAATATACTCAGTCCCTGAATCTCTACCAAATGAAATCTCACAAAAATACCAAAACAGTATACATATGTGAAAAGTTGGAAAGTTTTGTTTTCTAACTTGTCCCCAAAGATACATTTAGCCATCTTCACTATTGTATGGGGTCTCCTCCTGCTGGAAGGGTTTGCAATAAGCAAAATCACCCTTGCATGAATGGTAATTACGAAATTTTTTTTTTTGCTGATCATGAATACTTGCATAGGCTTCTAATAATAATTTTATTATTCAACTTCAATGTGATTTGTTCTTTTTCTCGACTGGCATTGTGGACTACAAGAGCTGCGATTGGGTTCCATTGATTAATTTTGCTATGATTAAATTATACCAAGAATTATCAGTGAGCTAAGAGGAAGTTATATTATGTACATGTATTTTGTCTGCACTACACAACCAAATGCACTCAAAGGTTATGAGGCATAGGTACATTTGTCAGAAGAGCCCAGCATATCCAAGATATGTTTTGATTGACACATCAATTAAGATAATTTACAGCAAAATGGATAAAAAATACATCAATATCCTACATGCACCAAAGCCAGACATGGGGTTATAAGGCAATCGTTTAAACAACAGATTGAAATAATTTATAAATTAGAGAACACTATTTCTACAACAGAATGGAACAAATTAACCTTATCGGACATTGCGAATGGCAAGGCTGCCTGTAGAATGTCACAAATTTCTCAACCCTTTCTTTCTACAAAAATGCTAATCCTGCAATTTTGCTTAAGACCCAGTTCTCCATTTCGTGTTGGCAAAATATCAATTTATGCCATGTCCAATGCAGATTATCACAAAATTGATTTAAAAGCTCAATAAATATCATTTTAAAGCCAAAAAGCCAATTATTTAAATAAACCATGAGTAAATTATCTCTAAGAAAAACTGATTAAATTAACAGGCACTTAAAAATAATTAGTTAATATGTGTTTCTTAATAATGTAATGCAGTGTATCTGTCACAATGTTGCAGCTATGATATTACTACAAACAGGATGGGTTGCAGAACTGAACCTCCAAGTCAGTTTATTCAATGAACTTGGTGCAGAATTTATAATCCCATCAAGTTGTCTGTAAATACAGAGAAACCAAACAAAGCATTACAATCATAAGAAATGAATTACTAAACTCTTTTACATGTACTGTATGAACAGTGTTTGTTCCATTAATATTGGGGATCTCTCAGAAGCTGCATCCATGATAAATTAATTTGTTCCCAGATGCATTTGTTTATAGAACTTTTCACAAATTAATATCTCTGTCATAACAGTGACCTCTGTGTTCTCCAACAATTAGCACACAAGAAACATAGGCACGCAAGGCGTGCAAGAGTTATTTTTTTGTGAACTATAAGTCTTGGAGATAGGAGCATTCATGGAACTGTTTACAGTAATGATTTGGTTGATTTGACAAGTTTTTTTGGTTGCGATGTACAGCAAGAAAGAAACTGGGAGTTTATGATGTACATACGATGTTACATCGGTAATGGTAAGATAACTAAATAGTAAGCCATAAAATGTTTGACTGAACAAACTACAGTAATCTGACATGTCTCCAGATTAATGTAGATACCATCTTATTTTCTAACAGGTAATTTTATTCGTTCTTTGATACAACCCACACTGTGATTCGTCTGACACGTGCACATGCATAACTCCCTCACTCACCGATCACGTAGCCCTTCCCCCGGTGGGGGGGGGGGGGGACTCCCTTATATGGGCTATATAGGTCTGTGCGGCCCCGAAGGGTATGGTTTTTCAGCCGTTTTGGTCATAAATAGGGTATCAATTTTAGCTGATTTTGGCCATTTTGGTCATAAATAGGGTACGGTTTTTGCACTCGAGCCTTGATATGGGTATGCTTTAAGAAGAAGCCACTTTTTCATCATTATCGAAAAGAAAATCAACAAAAGCCCTTCACAAATTTATATGTTTACGGTAATTTAACATTGGTTTGAACTAGGGAGCTAATTATAACGCAGGTCTGAAACAGGGTTTTGATTTGAGGGTCAGGTCGTAAATAGGGTTTCGAATTTTTGGTCAGGTCATAAATAGGGTAAGGAATATCGCAGATTTTGGTCATAAACAGGGTAAGGATTTTGGGAAGTGGGCCGCACACCCCCAACCAATTTTTGAGTTATTTTTTTGTAAAAAAAATACCTCTTAGTTGGCGTGTCGGGTATGTTATGGACAGGTCAATGGGTGAGTGAGTGAGTGAGTGAGTGAGTGAGTGAGTGAGAGATGTATGTATGTCACACCAATCAGATTGGATCTACTATGAACAGCCAATCAAATTTCTTGTTGTAAAGGTAAATGGTACGTGAGAAACACAAGGTATGTATAAACACAAGGACTTTGGTAATTGAAAAATAAAAAGTGACGTGTATGTTGCCGGTTTGTGATTTTTAGTCCGGTTTGGAGGGGTGTGTGACAGTTACATACGTACGTTGGGTTGTTTTAGAGTGCATAATTTTCAGTGTAATGGTGGCTAGTTATGAACGAGATGAGTCTTGAGTTTTGAAGCAGTTCATGAGTAGTAGGCAAATGGCACGAGATATTTTTACTTTTAATTACAAAGGGTAACTTGATACTTTTGTTTTTCACAAGGAGTTAATTCAATTAGAGGTCACGAATCGTCGGTTCTAGTTCTTAGGACATGTTTTAGAGGAGACGAGACTATTTAGATTTGATGCAGTTCTAACGTTTACAATAGTAAGTGCAGGTAACGATTGTTTTGTTTTTATTGCATGCAAATATAACGAGATATTTTTATTTTTTATTTACAATGGGTAATTTGACACTCTTGTTTTTCACAAGGTAGTAAATTCAATTAGAGCTGACGAATCGTCACCACTTGTTCCCACGAGATGTTTACTACTTTTAGTTACAAATGGTAACTCGACACTTTTGTTTTTCATATGGGGGTAAATTCAATTAGAGCTTACAAGTTATCGGCTATTGTTCCCAGGTTAAACAAAAAAGAAGCTTTCATTTCTAGAGTGTTTTTACGTCTCTGCAGTAGCAGTTTAATATTTTTATTTGATGGGCATTTTATGACATTCTTTTCAGTCCGATATTTTTAAAGGTAAAAAGTATGAAAATTGTTCAAATGTTCTTTGAAGACTGTGTGGCACCAAGTTAAAGTGCAATTTAATTAAATCAGACTTTCAACGTGTCAGAGAGGTTTTTTTCTCTTTCTTTCAATTTTCGGTGAAGTAGTGTTGTTGCGTTGTGTTGTGTAAAAAGGGTAAACTTACGACTCGTATAAAATGCGAAAAGTTCTCTTAAGTTGAGTATTTTTGAGCAAAAATTCCTCTTGGGGGCTGGAAGGGCTCCCGAGGGGGTACTCCCAGAAAAATTGGTTGGGGGTGTGCGGCCCGCCTCCCAAAACCCTTACCCTATTTATGACAAAAATCTGCGATATTCCTTACCCTATTTCTGACCTGACCAAAAATTCGAAACCCTATTTACGACCTGACCCTCAAATCAAAACCCTGTTTCAGACCTGCGTTATAATTAGCTCCCTAGTTCAAACCAATGTTAAATTACCGTAAACATATAAATTTGTGAAGGGCTTTTGTTGATTTTCTTTTCGATAATGATGAAAAAAAGGCTTCTTCTTAAAGCATACTCATATCAAGGCTAGAGTGCAAAAACCGTACCCTATTTATGACCAAAACAGCTGAAAAACCATACCCTTTGGGGCCGCACAGACCTATATAGCCCATATAAGGGAGTCCTCCCCCCGAGGGAAGGGCTAAGTGATCGGTGAGTGAGGGAGTTATGCATGTGCGCGTGTCAGACGAATCACAGTGTGGGTTGTATCAAAGAACGAATAAAATTGCCTGTTAGAAAATAAGATGGTATCTACATTAATCTGGAGACGTGTCAGATTACTGTAGTTTGTTCAGTCAAACATTTTATGGCTTACTATTTAGTTATCTTACCATTACCGATGTAACATCTTATGTACATCATAAACTCCCAGTTTCTTTCTTGCTGTACATCGCATTCAAAAAAACTTGTCAAATCAACCAAATCATTACTGTAAACAGCTCCATGAATGCTCCTATCTCCGAGACTTATAGTTCACAAAAAAATAACTCTTGCACGCCTTACGTGCCTATGTTTCTGGGAGTACCCTCTCGGGAGCCCTTCCAGCCCCCAAGAGGAATTTTTGCTCAAAAATACTCAACTTAAGAGAACTTTTCGCATTTTATACGAGTAGTAAGTTTACCCTTTTTACACAACACAACGCAACAACACTACTTCACCGAAAATTGAAAGAAAGAGAAAAAAACCTCTCTGACACGTTGAAAGTCTGATTTAATTAAATTGCACTTTAACTTGGTGCCACACAGTCTTCAAAGAACATTTGAACAATTTTCATACTTTTTACCTTTAAAAATATTGGACTGAAAAGAATGTCATAAAATGCCCATCAAATAAAAATATTAAACTGCTACTGCAGAGACGTAAAAACACTCTAGAAAGGAAAGCTACTTTTTTGTGTAATATCCTGGGAACAATAGCCGATAACTTGTAAGCTCTAACTGAATTTACTCCCATATGAAAAACAAAAGTGTCGAGTTACGATTTGTAACTAAAAATAGCAAACATCTCGTGGGAACAAGTCGCGACGATTCGTCAGCTCTAATTGAATTTACTACCTTGTGAAAAACAAGAGTGTTAAATTACCCATTGTAAATAAAAAATAAAAATATCTCGTTATATTTGCATGCAATAAAAACAAAACAATCGTTACCTGCACTTACTATTGTAAACGTTAGAACTGCTTCAAATCTAAATAGTCTCGTCTCCTCTAAAACATGTCCTAAGAACTAGAACCGACGATTCGTGACCTCTAATTGAATTAACTCCTTGCGAAAAATAAAAGTATCAAGTTACCCTTTGTAATTAAAAATAAAAATATCTCGTGCCATTTGCCTACTACTCATGAACTGCTTCAAAACTCAAGACTCATCTCGTTCATAACTAGCCACCATTACACTGAAAATTATGCACTCTAAAACAACCCAACGTACGTATGTAACTGTCACACTCCCCTCCAAACCGAACTAAAAATCACAAACCGGCAACATACACGTCACTCTATTTTTCAATTACCAAAGTCCTTGTGTTTATACATACCTTGTGTTTCTCACGTACCATTTACCTTTACAACAAGAAATTTGATTGGCTGTTCATAGTAGATCCAATCTGATTGGTGTGACATACATACATCTCTCACTCACTCACTCACTCACTCACTCACTCACCCATTGACCCGTCCATAACATACCCGACGCGCCGACTAAGAGGTATTTTTTTTACAAAAAATAACTCAAAAATACACTCAGTAAGATATTGTTTACAATAAAAATCAATGCGTATAAGCAATCATAAGGACCTTAAATTTATATTACCTCAGAAATATCTCACCAGGCCATGGTTGCTTTGAAAATCTTTGATGTTTTAATACAGGCTCCCCATCTGTAACCTGTTCATATATTGACTGACAGGAACAGGCATGTAGTTCCTTTCTTTGATATACAGTGTACTTCATTGTTAGCTGTTTACTGAGTGTTAGTAGTGAATCAAATGCTAGGGGTTGATACTCCAACTTTCACTGTGGCAGGCTCTGCCCTGAGATACAAAGCAAACTTACATAACTGTTATGAACTTCGCCACTTGCTTTCGAGAGCAAATGCAATTTGCTTCAAACAAGCAACTGGAACATTGAGGGTTACAACAATGTGCACAGTCCCAATCACAGGGTCATCCAGGCTGTTTGGTTGTACATATAACTGTACAACTGTATATGGGTTCAGCTTCCAGAAGAAAATCAGAGTTTGTCAGGATAAATACTGATGTTCTTGCTTACTCAATGAATGAATGTGCAGTTCCAGAAGATGTTCACACCCAACACCCATTCATGGCCAGTCTTTAGAAATTCCAAATTAAAGTATCAGGAATCAAGAGCTCTAATAGAGAAAAAACCTCCATGTGGGGTATGAATCTTTTCTTGAAGAAAACAATGTCTGAGAAATCATTAATTAAAAAATAATGTTTAAGAAACATCTTACCCTTCAGAGAATTTTGTAATCTACACTGTCTGGCCAGTTCATATACATGTATTTGACAAGTTGACACTGGGCATGTTTGTAAATTTGTGCACTTCCACATCACATTACTATGTAGTAGCACTGGCCAACTAAAAAGAAACAGCATAATTTGGTTAATTAATATACACTGTACATTATTAGGTTGAAATATTGGTGTAGATTGTTGCACATCAACAGATACAGAAACTATTTGCACCTGAATCATAATGAGTGAAAAATCGTGCATGAGACATTTACATGTACATGTAACAGCCCTCCACCTCAGAACCATCACAGATATGATATGATATTTTTAAACTCTCTGAAATTTCAGATTATTCAAGATTAACATATGCACATACATCATCTGGGGCAACCCTAAAACACTGAATTTGGAAACCGAAATCCAGAATCCAGAATCTGGAATCCAGAATCCGGAACCAAAAACCAGAATCTGGAATCCAGATATTATGAATGATGATAGAAATAATTCACTTCAGCAATGTCTAATAAATAAATGAGCAAAAATCATTTTGTTATTTATTTTCTTGGCTTTACTTCAGCCACAGACTGTAATTGCTAAAAAATTATTGACTAGTTCTGAACAACCCTTAGCTATATATCTGGCCCCGTTGTTCAAAAGCTGCATAAAGCTATTCATTGGGTACATCACTATCCAGTCAGAGTTACTGATTTTTTGGGTGGATAGAGTTACTCATAGCCTGCGAGCAGGCTCTAGTATCTGTCTCTATTGTCTGAGCAGGCTAAATAGGTGTCTAGTGTTTTTCTGCATTGGCATGTCACCAAGAGCCTTCATGCGGCTTTGCCACTCACACCCCCAGCCCAAACACGAGAGCCTGCTCATAGGCTAAGTTACCCATCTTTTGTTCAAGCTGGCCCTGGTGAGAGCCCAGTTCTTGTCTAGATCAAATTGCTCTGAGAAGACTGGTGAGCAGCACATTAACAACAAGCTATTATAGGCTATTGCAGTGAGTTTCTGGCAGTCTTTTAGCATCTTTGAACAGCATGTGGTCTGATCTGTCAGCAAGTGAGAAGCAGTCGGAAGTAAGTGTGCAACATTTCTACAAATTGTTTTAATATGATGGCTGCCAAGAATATGAAATGCTGATTTGTCACAGTATCAGTGTGGAAATTGTGTTAATCTGGAATTGGTCTCGTATCTGTTGGAAAAATCAAATTTCATATTTAGACCAGACAGGTTAGCCCTTGGACTTCGAAATTGGGGGGCGTGACCGTCAATGTACAGGGGGCTGCCACTGATGGATATCCTGTTCTCTATGACATTTTCTATCTTGTTCAGTATGTACTAGACATAAAGGATAAATTTATACTTCCGGTAAATTGAAGATCACTTATTAAACAAAATGGCAATTACCAGCAAGCTTATTTTAGACACTCTCGAGGTGCTTGGAATAAAATTAAGACGCACTTTACTGAGATTCTCATAATCATAACCCTCACTAAAAATAACGGTTGCACAATTTCAACAGACGGGGAATTTTTGTTTCAAAAAACGTTAAGTTTGAGGTCCTTTTCACTTGGCAGCTTACTTTTTACAGTCGAAAAGCTAAGCAAAACAATTTTCGCGTATTTGAAGAACTTATTTTCTTTGATTTGCGGATTCCAGTTTCCAGTTTCTGGATGCTGGTTTTTGGTTCCAGATTCCGGATTCCGGTTTCTGGGTTTTAGGGTTGCCCCATATTTAACATATTGTTTGCTTCACATTCAGTTTACACATGGCTGTTATCCAGCATAGGCAGACTTATAAGTTTTCCTACAAAAATATATTGCAGCAACTATTGCATCTTTCGTTACCTATTCTTGTGATGAAATGACACAAAATTCAAGAACAAGAAGTCATAAGCATAAAACTAACTTACATGGTAGTGCTTACAGTTCCTGTTACTGTCTGCATATGCTGTCCATAAACTGATGCTGCCTGGACAATGTACTCATTTTTCTGATCACACCTTTTAAAACGTCACTGTTATATAATTTGTCCTGAAAAAGCAACACATGAAATGTTATGCCTTTGGCACTCACCAAATACCTTTACATGATGTATAATGTACACCATATCAACATTCACAATTCTCTTTACTTTCATTGTAACTCTTTTGTGTCATTTTCCCTCACTTGAAGACAGGACTTCCACATTAGGTTATAATTTGCCCCTGGAATCTCTATGAATTCACAGGAAGTGATAACAATTAAATCATGACTAATTTTAGCAACGGAGGCGTTCAAATGTCAGATTTTAATGCTATGTTTATACAGTAACTTTACATTACTCTTCGTACATATATATAACCTCTCAATTATTGCACCTATAGACAGAAGGTGTGCTGGGGGAAGAAATGTTCTAAACTCTCTGAACTTTTCCCCCTTACCTGTAATAGGATGACTATTATAAACTACGGTTTGTAACCAACACCAACATCAGGTTCTGTATACACATGTATATTTTGTTGTCATCTGTAATCATAAAAAAATAAAAATTTAAAATCCTCCATAAAGTTCACACTCAATAACACTGCTACATGTAGTGCTGTTACTGGAAATCAATTTAAGTGAAACTGTTGAAACAGCTCTGCCAAAATTTTTCCTAGCAGTTAAGGCAGGATAACAGAATATACATGTAGCACACAGCAAAGGCTAGAGATACACACGTTAGTTATCGGTTAGGATTTGGTGAGCTTCTGTGCTGTAGGTATGGTGGAAAATAATAGATTATCAGAAATGAAGGTTCCTGAGACATTTTGACAGCACTGAGAGGAATTAATATATAAATTCACAAAAGACGAAGAAGTTCTTGCCCTGTCCAGTTCTCTGTAATAAAATATCATTTACATATGAGTCATTTATAATATGTGGTTTGTGTTTAAAGCCGATATAATGCACACTCTGATTGGCCAATTCCAGTACATTATTTACATTTACATGGTATACCTCAGTAAAACCATAAAACATTGCGTGCGACTAAAATAAAAAATATAAAAAATAAAAAGAAATGCCTAATTCATAACAATTTAAAATACTCAAC
This sequence comes from Orbicella franksi, assembly GCF_964199315.1. NCBI lineage: Eukaryota > Metazoa > Cnidaria > Anthozoa > Scleractinia > Merulinidae > Orbicella > Orbicella franksi. The sequence continues at coordinate 20,434,679 of NC_138154.1, forward strand.
ACTAAAACGAATGTAATTCTTTACTTGAAAATTATTCTCCTGTAATGCACATGCACAACAAAGAAAACAGTCAGTGACATTCATTTACTAAGTTAGTAAATAAAAAATTAGTGTGAAGAAGAGAGCAAAGAGAGAGAGAGTGGAGATAGGAGAGCGCTCTCTCCAACTAAATTGTGTATATATGTATGTAAAAGTTATTCTTATTACTGAGAAATGGTCAGGGCAAGAACTTCTATTACACTGTTCAATTTACCGAGTTAATTAGTACTATCTCACTTTTTTGGAACATTTCCATATTAAGTGTAAATACCGCATTGGGGAATAACCTCTTATTAACAAAATACGGTCCATGTACCCCCAACCAAAAGCAATGGCACAAATAACATGAAATAGCCAATCAAAATCAAAGCAGAGCTTTATTTGCAGACAGGATTGCCATGCATAATCGTCTACTCGACATTTTGGACTATATAAGCATTTCACCAAACCGAACTAATTGAACAGACAACAAAATAAAACGAGGAAATCTACATCATAAACACAAGATGCATATCACTACATCTGAGCTCGAGTATCAACAGCAAATCCCTTTTCAATGAACGGTGACCGAATAAAAGAGAGGATAAAGAAAATTCGTTAAGCTTGCGATGTTAAAGTTGAAAAATTATTCACGCTTAAATTTGAATATTACTGAGAGTCTGTATTTTTGCCGACGGCTTAATTTAGCTATGCAGTCATTTTATTGGCAGTAGCTTTACCAGTCTTCAACCAATTTAACCTCGGAATTCACAAAAGCATTTCGCCAAACCGAATAAATTGAACTAACAAAACGAGGAAATCTCCATACTTTGTAATCACAATATGCAAATATTCACATAGGAACAAAAGTAAATTGAGCAAATCCTGTTCGCTTCGGCTTAAAATGGTTTGTAGACATTTCTTGGTTCAGTTTTCAACAACAGAAGAAAAAATTTTAGCAGTCTACGAAGCGGCAGTGCTAACTAAATCAGAGAAAACTTCAAACCTCGCCCGGCCGTGTTTACAAGTACGATTTTGGTTAAGCTTATTTTTAGATGTGAGGTTATAAGCTTAAATTGACGACGAAAATCGATAGAAAACATAATTTGTTTACAACTTACAGCAACCTCCAAAGCGACCCACGTGTTATTGTTTAGAGACGAGCGAAATTAAAACGATGCAATTTTTAAAATCTCTTACAGCATGGCTTCAAATAAATAAATAAATAATGGATTCCAATTGAAAATAAGCTTATATCGCAGAGGAAACTTGTTAATTTTCATACCAAACGCAACAACAAAAGTCACTGACCGCAAGTTGGCAATTCAGTTCGGCCAGTGTAAATCTTCCAGGCAGAAACTTGCAGCAAAAGTTGTGAAGACTAAACTGAAGTTATATTTTCGATAGATCAACGAATCAACCACTTCTTTCCGCTACGTTTACTGTTTTGCAATTTCTCTAAAACACTCGGGTACGTTTGATTTCTCTAATGTTCATCACCTGACCAAATCAGGTGACTTTTCTTGCGCGGCTGCACAGCATCATGTTCGCGCGAATTTTGAACTTGGCCATGGGGAGTTCGGCAGTCTTCTGAATCAATTTGTCGGGTACTTTCGCCTCCTTTCTATAGCCCTCGTTAGCTTTGATTCACGGCATTGTTCCGTATTATTTCACCTCCTTTCTCTAGCCCTTGACTAGCTATAATTCACGGCATTGTTCAGTACTGTTTCGCCTCCTTACCCAGCGCTGGCCCGCTCAGTCTTTTTCGCGATCTTCTTCGCTACTTCTTTGCCTGTTAATTCTTGCTTTCTGTCTTTTGCTTCAGCGCAACCCTGTCTTAAAAATATTAAATCAACCTCCGCTATCGTTTTTCTTTAAAAATCCCGCCAAGAAAAATGGCATTCACCCGCTACCAACTGAGGGTGCATGTCTCTGTCAACCTATTAGCTGGAGTATGGCCGCCATCTTGCGCGACTCCGTCGTCGTCGTCGTCGTCGTCGTCGCCGTCGTGCGTACGCGCCCACGAGCAATACCGCTAGCCATGATAACCATGAGAAAATCAATTCATGGGTTTCCTTTTCTTCCCTATATGGGTATGGGGCTCCGCCGGAGCTCCGCTATAAACATGCACATCTATCATTCTTAGTAAATGGTTTGAACCCAGGAGTATCAGTAGTTCGTGTAGTGTGATCGTCCGGGTGAGGATAGTTCTGAAAAGAACTATTGTTGGTGACTGACGTTTCCGCTCAGGTTGCCGAAACGTCAGTCACCAACAATAGTTCTTTTCAGAACTACCCTCACCCGGACGATCACATTATACGAACTATTTATCATTCTTTCAGAAGGGAGGCGAGATGTACCGACTGAGCCAATTCCTTTTGGTTCTGATGCTTGTGGTGGCATGCGACAGTGTTTGTCCGAAGAATTGCGCTTGTGCTAAATTTGGCTCCTCCTGGGTTAAAGTCAAGTGTACTGATATCAAGCAAGTACCTCGAGAAATCCCATCAAATACAAAACTACTGTAAGTATTTGGCAAATACTGGGCAGATATTTCCTCGGCATCTCCTGATAATAACTCAAACGTTTGTGGATTTCCCATGAAGATTCGAGTTATCTTCAGGAGCCAGCTGCAGTTGGTTGGACTCGAGACCAAGACACCTTGGTCACCGCGTTGTGTTCTTGATCAACAATACGGTTTATTCCAACGTAACGCCTCTCTTCATCCAGGTGTATACATATAACTTATTTATCCGGCCATATATCTGTCTTCGAATTTGAGAAGACTCTTAAGATGATTTCCGCAGAACATTCGAGCAATAATGGCAAAAATTAAGTTACCAAAAAAGCCTCACGGCTTGGTAATATTTTGAATACAGTTAAGAAGAACTTACTGAGACTCCAGCTTTCAAGCTGACCCCGCGAGAGAAAAATGAACTTGAAGTTGTCCATATTTCAATAAAAACAGACGTTTCGCATTAGTTAAAAACACAATAGCACACGGTTTAAGCATTCTTACGAGGTTTGACATAAACTTTCTCGAGAATGCTTGAAATTTAATCGTGGGGTCACTTAGAGAAATGAACTAAAGTGGGTTGTTTTAAATTGTATTCTTAAAGTTACCATGCTATGAGTGGATTTTTAGTAGATAATTTTTGCACTCATTGCTCGAACTTTGAGCGGAATCCGTCTTAATCTCCATGTTTCCCAAAAGGCGATGAAAAGATACTTCAAAGATGTGAACGAACATTGAGATTCGAAAGATTTTATTTGTAAACCATTTTCAGCGAATATGGTCAGTGAAATCAACTTTTAGATATTGCATTAGATTATAAGATTAAATTATTCTTAGATTTTTACTCATACACTTTTATTTTTATTTTTTTTGCAAGTGCTATCACATTTTTCTGCTTTTCTTTACATTTAGAGATCTTTCAGAGAACGGTCTGAAACTGATACCAAAGAACGCCTTCCGGAATTTAACGTCACTGAAGTCGATGTGAGGAGCTTAAGAAACCACCGTGTAAATTATATATACCGCTAGTTACAGCTCGTTATTGTGTGTTAAAGATTTTGCAAAAATTTCCATTATACGGAATCTAACTTTAATATACAGCCACCAAGAGCTAGTTGTAATTAACAGGGTCAGTGGTCCTTAAAATAGCCTGTGAACAGGCTCTCTAGTCGAGGACGGGGCGGAGAGAAGGTGGGAAGAAAGAGGATAGACGAGAGAAGAGGGAAGAGAAAGGAGGGGAGGCCTTCCGATGCCCTAGACCACACCCTATTCCTCCATCGGCCGCTTCACTCTCAGCCAGTTCCTTCGCAACCCTCCGAGCTACGGTCAGACCTTTCCAGCCGGAGCCTGCTCACAGGCTATCGTTAAAATGACTGACTAAACTGGCCATGAAGAGGTACACATGCAGAGGTGTTAAGAGAGTTTAAGATAACTATAATGAAAACAAAAACGGGAAAGTCTCAAAACAAAGGGTTTATATAATGAGCAGAACAATGGCTCTACTATGCGTTATAGCTCTTGGTGCATTTCTTTCCTGTTCTCTGCAAAACAATGGAGAATTTGAAATTAATTCTTTTTCAAATGTTATCTTGTGTCATATATTCAGTTTCGAGATAGCCCTGACGATTACAGACAACCTCAATGACTCTAGATTTTCAAGAGAATTGTAGGTAATATCTAAATTCATTTTTGAATTCACGTTATCCTTGGCCTCGCCGTAGTGGTTGCAACATCTTCGCGGAGGCTTAAAGCGTTTATTCGACGGTAGTTATTTTCGGCTCCATGAACCATTTTTACCGCGCGCAAGCTACGTGGGTAGGGATATTTAATAACCTCGTGTCACTCTAGGGCGGGGCGTTTGAACGTCCGGCTTTTGGCCTAAGAGATGGTAATTTCAACAACCAAAAATTCAAACGTTCGAATGCCCTGAGCTTATTGAGAAGGTTGCCTTGGTTTATGTTGAACTTTCAGATTGATCGGTGTGTGAATGGGAAAACCTGACAAATACCACGGTGGTATTTTTTTTTCACTGGGCATCGTAAAATCCGACATAGCATGTAGGCGCCATCAACATGTAAATAGTAAATAAATGATAATGATTAAGCCGAGGGATAACCCTCCTACTAATAGAGGACGCCTACATGAACAGAAGTACAAAACCTGAATAATTTAAAAAATGGTCTATTTACAAATGTCGTAAAACACTTGGCATTACAAAATATAAAAACATGTGCCACTTACTAATGTTGTAATTATTGTTTAAGAAATGTCAGTGGAAATCGCATTAAAGAAGGATTTTATCTGGCGGATAGCGTCGTCACACTGTGAGTTTCAATTAACAATTAGATTATGAGCTCGAGATTTCTATTAAACAATTAGATTATTCGCTCTCGATTTCTACCGCGTGATAGTTGACTCGGGCTGCGCCCTCGTCAACTATCGCGCGACAGAAATCGAGAGCGAATAATCTAATTGTTTTAGTATAAATCTACTAGTCGTTCAAAACGTTATCGAAATCCTCTTCACAGACACTTCGAAAACGCCAAGAAACGGCCGTCATTTTGTTAACAAGGGCACACTACAACGCTACTCACTGTCTATCACAGAATAGATAGTGAGTAGCGTAGCCAATCAGGGAATGGCATTCGTAATAGAACGCTAGTAGATTTATACTAAAAGGTGATAGTTGATGAGGCCGAAGGCTGAATCAACTATATCGCCTCATAGAAATCGAATAATCTTATTGTTTTAGTAGAATTCTAACTAAAATTATTTTTCAACGCATTGTTGAACTTTAAGCTTTAAGAAAATCGCACGTATTGAATTGTCCTTGGCAAATTTGCAGTTGTTTACGAGCGCGCACCCGTTTTTTTTTTTCAATAATTTAAAGTTTTTATAGTCAAACCGTTAATGTCCTTCTTTTAGTCTTCTCAGAAATTCAATTACCCATTTACATCCAAACTTTCTTCCAAAACTTCAGAAAAATTATAAAAACGTCGCATTTCATGGACGACTAACAGCCAGTGCACTCTATAATTAGCAATTAGACCCGTAGCCCGCAATGGCTACAGGTCAATAGCCCATGAGGCGAAGCCGAATGGGCTATTGACCCGTGGCCCTTGAGGGCGAAGGGTCTAATTGTTTTAGTATCACCCAACTAGTCGAACAGAAAAGGCAATAATAAAGTTAGCAAATGCAAGTTGAAGAAATATTTATTTGGGAATAAAACGAAAGAAAGCGTCACGCTCGATGGCGCCAATTTCGCTACTCGATGACTATTACTAATAGTCCCCTAGTAACGTAGCCAATCAAAATGCAGGATTTGCATTAGTCCACTAGTTGGGTGGTACTAATGGCTGATAGTATACGAGTAGTTCAGCCAATCAGATTGTAGCATTTGCATTAGTATACTAGTAGAATTATACTAATTATAAATAGTGAAATCCATAAGGAATTATAGTGTGTTACTGCATTTCTTTCCTGAAGACACAAGATGGTTCCCTTTCGTGTTTTGCAGTATTTCATGCACCCTAGCTAGTTAGTTTGTTTTGACCCAATGTTACCTCTCGAGATATTCTATGGCATCACTAGGATGTATCGACCTCCGGGTCTTGCCAGAAATAACTTACTTCTAGAAATTTCCAAGAACTGGAAAATGGTTGAACAAATTTGCAGGAACCTACCCTGGTATATACAAACATGCAATATTTTAACCACACAAACGCGAGGATATCATAAGTTGACGACGAAAGTACTACAACTGAAACGGCGAGATCAAGATGATTTAGAGGTCGACAACTTTACTTCGCAGTTCATCTTCAACATTCAACAAATCCTGAATTTTCAACTGTTTAATGACTGCCTTTTAAAGTCGCTTTCGGCAGGCGCGGTGGCTTCATGTTAGTTAGTGCGCTCGGTTCCAGAGCGAGCGGTCCAGGTTGGAGCCCTGGCTGGGGACTTTGTGTCGTATTCTTGGGCAAGACACTTTACTTTCACAGTGCCTCTCCCCACCCAGGTGTATAAATGGGTACTGGCGAATTTAATGCTGGGGGTAACCCTGCTATGGACTAGCATTCCATCCAGGGGGGAGTAGAAATACTCCTAGGTCTCCTAATCGCTTCATGCCACTGAAACCGGGATAAGTTCCGGCCTGATGAGCCACTTGGTTCGTATGCAGACTTTACCTTTACCTACCTCTAAAGTCGCTTTCTGGACATTTCTTAGACCCCCTCTTCGGGGTTATGTCGTACTGTAAGTAAAAAGTGGTTATTCGAAAAACAATGTAAGCTCCTGTTGTGAGATGCGATTGCAAGGAAGCATGGTGACGAAAACGGTTCGTTGCTTAGCAATGTTGATTATAACTACCATGATTCCCTGCAGACGCGTCTCGTGGAGAAACAGGGCATTGAAATTGTTTTATTGATTTCCATTCCTAGTGACATGAGGGACAATCTGCTACCACTCAGTGCCTTAAAGATCATTCTGAGAGGTCTAACGAAGCTCAGTTTTCTGTAAGTAGATTTTATCTTACTTCAAGCTACGTTAGGTAGTTCTGCTTTCTAAAGTATAAACCAACAATAAAATGACATAAAAAAAATACTATTGAATGCTGCTTTCTAACGAAAAAAAGCAAAGAATCTTTGTGCGACTGGACTACCGTGTATTTAAAACTAACATTATATTTATTTTAGATGCTTTAGCCTTTAGAGCATCTTCCACTTTCACGTTCAGCGACCTGACTTTGTAAAGGCGGTCCTGATATATTTAACTTTGCATTTTATCAGGTACCTAACAATTCAGACAGTTTTTGTGGGTCATCATTGCCTATTTTATTCTTTAAAATTCTTTTTGCTATGAGCAAAAACGGCTTTAAATTATTCAAAGTTTCTGGGATCTGTATTGTATATCTGTTCCCGTTATTCCTTTGTTCAACCCAATGAACATGCTCGTGTAAATAGCCAACTCGTTAACTACCTGCCAGATTTTTTGCCCATGTCACAGACGCCTGTTTTAAGTCTCAGGGAAGTGCATCTTAAAAAAAAGGTCACTGTTTCAGATCTGTTACTGGCGTTATCGTCGTTAATTTTCAGCGGTCGTAACAATCCTTGTTTATGTCCAGTTTATTATTTACTCCCTTAGGAAAGTATTCTCCAAATTTCATAAATAACTATGTACACCAGAATGCTGACAAAGCCCCTCCTTAACATCACGTGCGTAAATAAACTACTGGTGCGTTCCTTTAGGGTGATCTGGATCAGCCGATCAATGATCCAGGATCACTCGGATCACGTACCATCAAATGAACAGTTGAATCCACCCGGTCACGGATTCATCGGCTCCTTTGATGCACCATGATCCGAGTGATCTTGGATCACTGATCCTGATCCAGATCACCCCAAAGGGAACGCGCCCTATAATAATTCTCAATTCTCTTTCTTTTAACAGGGATATTAAAAACAACAGTATTGGGCCTAACCTTACTTCAGATGTTTTCGTTGGCTTTGATAAGATGATATATCTGTAAGTCTTTTTTTACGCATTTTCACCTCACTGCTCCAGATAAAGTTCAATAACATTTTTACCATTTATTTTCAGACACTTGGGGCATTGTCATCTAGAAAACATCCAGAGTGGAACTTTCCTTGCTATGAAAAACTTGGCTCGTCTGTACGTACGTTAACAAATAGTAAATCTATATTAATTTATCCTAAAGCGTCGGTCTATGCTAAAATCATGAAGGAAAAAAAACTGCTATTTTATTTTTTTATTTTATTTGTCAAACAATCTAAAGAAGCACTTTCTCACGAACTGAATCGCTCTGCACGTTCATTGTTGATCTTAGGCTCAGTTTCACTCGCGTCCGTTCTACGTTCGTCTCCGAGAGAGCTCGGGGAGGTGCGCGGGCTCCTTTCTCGAACAGTGGCTGGCAATCGACCCTATGATGTCGAGCTCAGCTCCTTTATAACTGTCTCATATATGAGACTGTCAAACTCATTTTGGCATCTTTGAGTACCGAGAAAAATTATCGGTTAGGGATGGTTTGTCCAATCCATCGAAGTGTTTTCCCACTGTTGATCTCAGGTTACCGTGTTCTTAAAGATGTCGGTTAAGGGTTGGTGTAACCGACATAGTCCACTGATTTCGTATACACCAGATTTAAATTAATAAGCTCCTTGAAAATGAAAGCCGAAGAAATAACCTACAAGTTGATGGCATCACACTACGAAAACCAAAAGCTGGAGGGTACAGAAAACAGGTCTTGAAAGAACGCGAAAGTATTTATTTAAATAAGCTTTCGGCAAAAAAATGCCGTCCCATATCTTCATTTTATGCGTTCTGAACTCATTCTGATTTCCACAACTTTATTGGCTTATATTTCTTGATAACGATGTTCATCAAAAAGTAGAACTGCTCAGTTAATACTTTTATTTTTAGCGATCTTTCGTGGAACAGGTTATCTCACATTGAGGCTGGAACACTGGAAGGAATTTCTGAAAAATTGTTGTTTTTGTAAGTCATAATATTATCATTTCTTTCATGTTTTTAATGTGTATAACTTGCAAGAGTCCTAATGGTTTTCAAAAATCCGCAGTGTCCTATTACAAGATATTTCAACTGTTACAATATATCTATAGTTTATTAAATTTAACTACTCTAATATAGATTAATTTCTAATTAGTTTACTTTTTACATTTACACCTTGATTCTAGTAATAGGTTGTTGTTTTTGTATTTTGGAACTCTAGATAACTTTGCAACTCAAGATGTAGACGTGTTGACGAGGGTCTACTCCCAGTCAAATATCACGTATAGAAATCGAGAGCGAATAATCTAGTTGTTTTAGTATAAATCTATTAGTCGGTCAAAACTTTATCTAAATTCTCTTCACAGATGCCTCGGAAACGCAAAGCGGCCGTCATTTTATTAACAAGGGCACACTGCTACGCTACTCACTAGCTGCAACAGAATAGATAGTTAGCAGCGTAGCCAATCAGAGAACGGCATTCGTGATAGAACGCGAATAGATTTATACTTTATTTAGTTTTATTTTATTAGTATTTTGGCGTCTACAATCAGTAAAGGGGACCTTTCCCTCCCGCTTCCATCATTATCATTATCATCATCATCATCATCATCATCACCCGAACATTCCTGAACACCTCCGACAATTACCCGAACCCTTCCGACGATTTACGAAGATTGTCGAAGATCACCCGAAAAAGGCCTAATATTTTCGAGCATTGCATGCTAGAGTTTTTGCGAATATTTTCAGAAATTTTTGGAATACCAAGCAAAGTGCAGCCTGCCTGAGGAAACTGTAAATAAAGACCTTAAATAATATGTTTTCAAGTGTTTTGTTAACAAGTAAACAGATGATTATTCCCGCGCAATTTGGAACAATTAAGCACATGTAAATTTTTCAAAGACTACAAATTGCACGCGCCCAATTTAGTTCGCCTTTGAAACATTTACTCATGCTTATTGATTCAAAATTGCACTCAAAATGAAGTGATTACCTACACATAAACCATGATGGCTTAGCCATCCAATGACCCAGTTATAATAATGATCATTTAGCTTCATTTATACGCAGGTATCTTCAGGGAAACGTTATACGGACGGTGACAGAGACGGTGTTGAGTCGTTTTACTTATCTCCATAGATTGTAAGTCTTACTTGGTAGACGAAAGTCAGTTGACAAGTCTACTGATTGTGAATTTTGCAGCAATGAACTTACCAGGAATGGGAGTGCAATCAAGGATTAACATTTAAACAACGACTGATATTTGAAAATTCATTCAACATTGCACGAGCATTGACCAAGAAAATTACGAACGTGGCAAAGTGAATTTGCATTGCTCTGCAAATTGAAAATTAACGATAAAATGGCCGACTATCAGCCAGTCACAATGGAGCAATTTTCTCGCTTAGCTTCAAATTATAGATGTGTCCTCCAATCTGTCCCCGTTGCAATATGAGTGAACCGCTTCTTGTTCGCCAACTTGCGTACTGTCTCTACAAAATGCGTCCTATGTAGTCCCCACAACATGTCCCCTACTGCGTGCCGATCGACCTTAAAACCCGGGAAGAGGGCATTCCAATACAAAAAGGACGGGGGTGCTCTTCGGAAAGTTTGAAAAGAACCCCTAAGAGGTACCAAGATCCTGTTTTGTGGGCGTGTCCTAAATTTTTCTGCCCTAAGAGGAACCAATACTTACATAACACGTAATCTCCTCATATTCATACCCTAATAAGGGACCGTTCATTTTATACGAGGGAGGGGAGGCTGGTGGGATTTGGGAAGTACCATTTATAAATCGCATGACCCCCCCTCAGCTTATCAATTTTTTCACATGCCCCCCTTCCCTTATAGCGGTCATTTTTTGGATGACCCCCCCCCCCAAAAAAAAAAATTAAACAAACAATTTTTAGATTTCAACTTTTTTAATATTCCTCTATTATCCCCCTACTTCACGTTATTGTGCTCACTATGAAGACAATATTTACAATCCCTATACTACAGAGAGCTGTTGTTTAAAAAACAAATCAAAAGAAAGAGAAGTCAATTTCGGATCTCCTAGTTATGGCTCGCCCTGAGCGTGTGGCATTTGGCCTCTCATTGGCATCTTCCTCATCTGAATTGATGAATGCAAGAATGACGTCACCAGAGTCATCTTCTCCCCCAGAGTCAATGGCATCACTGTCATACTCATCATTGTCACTTTCATCCGTTTCATTGCTGTCAGCACTTGCTCTGTTGTCATTTTGTGTCAATGTCCTGGCATTTCTCAGTGTTGGTTGGCCAGCTCTGAGAGGACTCTTCTGCTGCAAGCATGAATGTCTTACAATTGCCTTTACTTTCTCATTCTTGCTGCTTTTCAAATGCTGCTTCAGCCCGTGGTGGTTCAAGTACTTGTTTAGTTCTGGAACACGTAGCTTTTTAAGCTTGGTTAGATCTTCGCACAACTCAGTCCGAGGATAATCCTCATATGATTCATCTTTTGCGTCCCTACTTAACTTTGCCTTTTCTTCTGCTCTCTTTTTCCTTTTAAATTCCAGCACTTCAAAATGCTGAAGATAATCCACCACAAACTTTGATTTGACAATAAACTTATCTGCAAATAGAGCAACGCTCTCTGGGTGAGAGCACAGAGCAATGGTGGAAAAGTTGAATGTCATATTGAAAGATGTAAAGGAACACGATTCCACCCTCTTTCAGTCCAATGGGCTTGCTTTAAAGTAGGGCGAAGAATTTGCCCACAGTTTTAATGTAAAACAGATTAAATGTATAGAAGCTAAGTTGACGAAGGTCACGCAGGACATGGAAGCACTAGAAAATAAGAAGAGCAATTATAACAGCATATTCAAGGGCATACTCAAACAGCATATCAACAAAAGGAGAAGGAAAAAAGAAAACCGCAGAAAGTCAAATGAAAGAAAGAGGAAGCGGACTGAAAATAACGTCCAACGAGTTTATGGAATCTGTGTTGGAAACCCGCTAGGAAATGATCTTCCACAATGCCTTGTGTACCCTCCTAGAACGGCCGTCCCGGAAGAGTGTATTAAAGTTGAGGATGTTTCCGCGTCGTTATTTAGAAGAGATGGGCCATATATCGCACAGCTCTTGGAAGGGAATTATTTCACCAATGCTGCAAGAAGCAGAATCACCACCAACCTTGAGCAGGAAGTCAGAGATTATGTTTATACCTTCATGTGCCCTGAAGAGTACACTCTGACCGAAAGCATTGCTGCTTCTTGCAGCATTGGTGAAAGAGACTCCCATAGCAGCACAAGCGGCGACGAAGAACTCGACGACAGCGAAGATGAAGATGAGTGCCAGTGAAAGTTGCATTCGAAAATAACAGTGTTAAATACTTCTTTTCAGTAGCTACAAATGCTTTTTGTCGCCAAACGTTTTTTTAAAGCAGAAGCAAAGTTTGTAATAAATTTGTATCCTGCCTTCTATGTTTATTCTATAGCAATTTTTTTGATATTCAAACATTATGCCATTTTAAAGTTTTACTAAAATATTTCACGTGACCCCCCCTTTTTCCCTTATTTTTTTGGGATGGCCCCCCCTCGAAAACCATTTTTTTCGCATGGCCCCCCCCCAAATCCCACCAGCCCCCCCCTACCTTATAAAAAATTAACGGTCCCTAAAGTACCACAAAAGCTAAAGCTCCGGCTGTGGACATTTTGTGGCTAACACCCTAAGAGGTATTAAATCTGCTTTTTTGATCCCTAAAGCTAAGGTATGACGAACACCCCCCGTCCTTTTCATATGGGAGTCCCCCCCGGGCCTAAAAGCGACCTTATTTCTCGTACGCTCATTGGCGTCAATCAGAATACAGACGTAGATGAAGGCATCGGACCAGCGGTTTTACGTAGTGATATCAGCCAGTCCCTTTATCAGTTCAACTTTACACTCGAGCCGTTGCTGTAAAAGTTTCAGCTCTCTTTCGCAGCGAATTTTTCTGATCTACCTCTGATCACCCAGTTCCCAGAGTTCAGCCTGGTTCAGCCCCATCGAGGGCTGTTTTCTATTAAAAAAAATAACAATTTAAATTCTGTGCTGTTTGAATTCCAGGGATTTGCAAATGAATCTGCTGACATCTGTCCCAGATTTGCCAGGCTTTGACAGTGTTCCTCTTTTGTGAGTCAATCGAATTTTCACCTTGCTACTGCACTTCAAATAAATACATAAATATTGAAACCTTTGTATCAATACACTTCGTGTAAGAAAACAAAAAACTTAGTGTCGTTAATTTCAGTAATAGGTTTAGATTAACTCACTTCACTGATAAACCATAAACTTTGCAGGCTTTTCCTCTTTAACTATTCAACGAATGTTAATTATCAAAACACAGAATTACAATTATGCTCACAGCGTCATTTGTACATTTACACCTACAAACTATTACACTGGGGGAGAAATGACATCCACCAGATACAAGCTGATCATGAAGAATTCTCAATTAATGCTTTCAAACTTGTAATTTTTTTTTCAATTCTTTTATAGCGAGAGGTTTCAGTTTATCTGTTAAGCTATTTTGCCCCACCCCCTCCCCCCACCCCTCCCCCTGCCCCCGAGGGGCGGGAGGACTCTCATGTGAAAAAGTCGGCTTTGCTCGTCGGAAACTCCTTGTTTGGTTGGATACACCGTATAAATACACATTATAACCATTAAACAAGACTTACTACCATTTATTTCAGACGATTTCAACACAACCACATCAAGAATTTAGCACGGCTTGCAACCGCATCTAGCACTAAATTGGCGTGGTCTTTGTAAGTTACATTTCGCTTAGAATGTTTTAATTTGTACACTCTTTAGTGAATTATAGAGCACAACTGTGAAGAAAGAATGACGTGATTAGGTCCTGTCATCTGTGAACTATTTATTTCAGTCCTGATCCGGGGGGAGGTGTCCTACTTGCCTCAAATGCTTCGTACCCAACCAGATTTCAATCATTCAGAGGCCGGGACAAAAATCTAGTTACTAGTATTATATGACCAGATCCAAAGGCGGGCAAGATGAAGCAAATGCTGTGCTGTGATTGGCTACCCGACCGGGCAAGATGGGGCCGGGCTATCTTTACCGCTCTTTCCCTCTCACTGTGTCCCGCATGAGAATGTTGTTTTTTAAAGTCATTTTACAGTCCTATACTGACTATATTGTTTGGTCAAGATGGTGATATTGCTCTCGTTCTGTCTTTTGCTTGTTTATTTGTTTGTTTTTGTTGTTGTTGTTGTTGTTTTGCGAGTTTATGGACCTCGACCACGTCTCGGCCTAAATCACTCAAAAAAAGATTAACTGGGCCAATATTCAGGCATCTTAACCTCACATTTGGTTAACAACCCATATTTACCTCTTTCAGGTCACTTGCAGAAAATGAGATTGATTACTTACCCGCAAGGATATTTCAGAGCTTGTCCGTGCTGAATTACATGTATGTAGATATCTTTAACAAAAACTTTAACAAAACCAAACAGTCAACCTTGACAAAAATCCACAATCATCCTCTGAAATTATTTCGGACTTTCGTCAGTTTTGTAAATCGCTGCTTTCAGAATGAGGATCTCGTGAAACGTTTGGCACCATAATTAGGTAATTCGGTAATTCAAATTGTCAGCCCAACCTGAGGCTTACTTTCGATGGACTAGCACCCCAGTCCCTGGAGTCAACACCAGGTCTAAGAATGCTCGATTGACAACAAATATTCGGTAGGATTAACGTTAGGATAAATTTTAGAGGGACCACAACTTTATTACTTCTGTAAGTTAAATAAATAAAAGAAATAAGTTACAATAGTTAGAGAGGAACCCGCATCAGCCTTACCTGGTGATCATGCGGATCCACTATCCTGTTCGAATTGGAATTTGGAGTGTTGGTTTTTGGGGAGGTAGGAAAACTGGAGTACCCGGAGCAAAACCCTGGGAGCAAGGTAAAAACCAACAACAAATTCAACCCACAATATGGCACCGGGACGGAATCGAGCCCGGGCTACAAGTTTAACTGAACTGATTTGTCATGCTCTTATCCTTTTCTTGAAGTGACTTAACCTCCAACAAGCTACAGTCAATACCAGATAGAGCATTTTCTGGTTGCCGAAATTTATCGCAACTGTAAGTCAAATTTAGTCTCATGTTCATGGCGTGTAAATTCTGTGACTTAGAGGGAGTGGGGTGCATATTATCCCCCGTAGGTTTTTATGACAATTTCAAACACTGGCTTTACTTTGGGATGCTCGAATTGATTTATCCCTCAAGAGCATTTTCGGTCGAAACTGTCTGTCATCGGTAATTGATGTTGCCATGGCAACCAATGTCTTTCGGTTGAATAGTTCTTTCTTATAATATATTTTTGAAATTCCCTTCACTATCTTTACAGTTTCAGATTTAATGTTGCGGAATTCCGTAGATTTATTTTTAACACAACGGATATGATCCCGATAAGTTCTATATGTTGTTGATTTTACCTTTGACACGAAACTGCGTTCTGCTTGTCTATTATTTTGGATCTGTAAGGAAACCAATTTACAACACACTGAGGTGATAATATTACCACCCCCTCCCCTCCCCTCCCCTTTACACCGCAGAGCAGTGAAAGTGAAATTCATTTGGCTGGAAAATATTTGGGTTTCCAGTGGGGGAATATCCTGTTTCGTGAAAGCAAACCATTGTAGCACTTTCATTAAACTGTGTTTCCTTTTTTCTTCAAGTTATTTAGATTTCAACCAAATCGCTCAGATCAGCCGTGACGCTTTCATTGGACTTATAAGTCTAAGGAGACTGTAAGTTGTTATTCATGCATATGATATAAGTAAACATCGACGTATATTGTGTCTTGAAACGACGAAATGGTTTGATTGTCGTGCCAACATTATTTTCAAGAGGCATCGTTACAATATGTCAAAGGATATCATCCCTTCAATCTGAATATGAGCTTCTTAAACATGTTGGGAGTTACTACTCAAATGTTGATAATTTAAACACTATTCATTGTATCAACTGTAAAAAATATTGGTACTCCATTCTTTTACAAAATAGTTTTACAATATAATTTTACAAAGGGTCAGCAGGACGGCCAAAGTTTCAAGTACGTGCAGGTTACACTTCCTTGTTGTATTCGAAGGAGCTCGAATTTTGCAACTATTCCAAAGAATAGTTACAAAATAGTGGGAACTTAAAAATTGAGAGCTTTGGGTTTCTTGAGCAAATCGAACTTTTTCCTTACATCTAATTTATCGCAAAGGGTTCTTTCATTACCATTTAGTGGCTTTAGCTGTTAGCTTTACGACGTCATTTTCCGCCCCCTCTTGCCCTTCCCCCCACCCCCACTCCCAAAAAAAGTCATTAAGATATCATTGCTTGGAATCAAAAGTTTTGTCTTGCTGGAAGGTTTGAGCTCCGTCTGATAAACGGGGATCGGATAAACGATGCAAAAGTCTCGTAACCTTTAGGACGCTTCTTATTAGTTGGAAAATTTATCACTGTAGGTATCGAGAAAGGAAACTGAGCAGTGACTGATCTAGGGGAGGGGCCCGGCCCTCTTTATTTGGGTAAATAAAGAGAAAAATCACAAAAGGAAGAAAAGCCGGCAGGGCAAGCATATCAAAACCGCCCCCTCCTCCCTGCCCCCCTTCCCCCCTCCCCCTTAGCTCAAGGTCTGGATCCGCCATAGCTGAGTTAAGAAGCTGTATAATTTGGTAATTTCAAATTCTGCTGCCCGTTTGTACAATAATAATTGCAAAATTCACATTTCGTCACGAAAGTATTTCATGTTCAAGAACCGAGTTAATAAAAAAAGCATATGAACTGAATATTTATGAACAATAGTTATCTTGGGCAAATGACGCACGGGGTACATGCATGTTCAAAGAGACTGGTTCCTAATATATCGCCTTTTGGGCTCATTCCGATAAGACGGACGGAGACAAAGGTAGTACACCAGAGGTCCGTTATCACCTCTCTAAGGAAGTTTTTGTTTTTGCTAAAACTACTTGTTGAAATTGTCATCTCTAGATCGTTTTCAAGGTAAAAATGTTTGCTCGTTCTCCTCTGTTATATTACTTTGTTTACTGATTACTTTGTTATACTTTGCAGGACGATTGTAAAAAACAAGCTGACCTTCATTTCGAATTATACTTTTGCTGACATACCTTTACAAATGCTGTAAGTATTACTGCAATATCAATTTGCGATAACTGCTACGCGAAAAAATGAACCAGGAAAACATTTTTTTTTTCTAGTCGCAGGTAAATTTACATATGTTCTTCTTCCCCAGCAGAATGTTTTAACTTCTAACTCGAAACAAGGTTGCATTTGCCTGTCTAAATTTCCCAGCTAGAAGGAGGGGCGCGCGGGAGAGAGGGAAAGAGACCAGAGACATATCTATACCTTCATACTGAATTACTGGATAATGCAGTGAAAGTGTTTTTATTGTTTTAACCATCATGGTATATGAACAATTATACCATGCTGGAAAATAAAATTATGGAAAGTACACACGCACCGTGGGCTATTTATCATCTCTTATGATACATCAAATACTATTGCTAGGGCGCGATTGGCCTAAACGCGTCAGGTGGCTGACGTGATATTCTCCAATTTTCAAAACTGCGCGTGTTGCGAAAAATGTTTGAGGGATAATAAACACAATAGCCTCCCTTACGCGTGCATATTTGTCCTTAGACGTTATCTGTTCCTCGAAGCTCACGGTTTTTCGAGACCGTTAACTGTTCGCTTCACAGAACACATAATGTCCTCGGACAAATATCCGATCATGTTTTTGCTATTGTTTATATATCTCACGCCTGCCCGTGGAATAATTGTTAAATTTAATCAATCATGTGGTTATCCAATACTGTTGAAGGTTACTTCATGGCAATGCAATCAAACACATCGATGGAAGAGGTTTTCATGGCCTTAACAATCTTCAGGTTTTGTAAGTCTTCACTACTTTTTTTTACTTGGTACATTTCTTAATGAGTGAAATTAGAAAATTGAGCACTTCTCCAAAACACCAGATTCACATCGCACCCTTTGTTCGTTCTATTTGGCTTCATACCTTACGGCGCGAAACAAAGAAAAAATGAAATTCTCAACAGCAGTCACCCTGGGGCCATAGTTAATAGGGGGAAATGGCTATGAAACCCGACAAAGTTTTTTTTTTTTTTTTTTATTGCTATATCTTACATTACATTACATACAATTACATTCTTTGTTGTATGTTTTTGTTCTCTTTGTTGGCCTTAACCGTGCACAAACCACAAGAGTTGTTTACAACTGACTGAGGAAGTAACCAATAGAAACGTTTAGGTTTCTTTAGGTGTATAAGCACAACGCAAAAGATTGTGCTCGGTCGTGGACTTTCCAACATAAATTTTAATGTTTGCAGGCTTCATAACCATGTCCCCCTGTAGAAAGTTTACCATTACACATGAGGTCTCTGACAAAGCAAAATGCATAGATTCACCTCTTTGTTTAACAACAAGTGAGTTATATAAAACTGTTATAATGAAGTCTAAAGTTTGATCGCCTATCACTTTCAGGACACTATTTAGCAATCCTCTTAAGATAACACAGGCTGGACTTTTTGATGAACTGAAACCTAATACTAAAGTGTAAGTGTACATGTATGAACAGTCCTGTAATCGGTAATCGTAAGGATTTACACCACGGGTGATATTAGAAAATTACCTTAAAATTACACAAGACAGTTGGAGGAGCCCTCGGCCAATCTCATTCACAGAGCCCATGCGTTTTCGGTCAGTTGGTGATCGAACGGGCAACGCTCTAGACAAAATTTAGCACCGGAAACAAAAATTTCTGGTTCCGGTTTTTATTAAATCCATTTTGAAATCACTGGTTATCATTGCAATCTGATTGGCTCTCGGTGGTGCGCTTTATTCACGAATCGCACGATTTTTTGCTCTAAATCGCATCTTTTTCTCGGCCAATGAGAATGAGACAGTAAAACAAAACAAGCAATCAGATTTCAAGGTTAGCTGAAAGTAATCAATAAAATTTCAGCAAAAGGAAGGGCAAAAAGCCATTGTGTGTTGAATTTTGCAACTACTATATTTGCCAAAACTTTGTCTTTGTTGTTTTTTCCAAAAAAAATTGACGAATTTAATTATTACAGTTTCTGAATGACGATTGTAAGCTCCTTTAGGTTAAAGACCTGCTTTAATGGAAGTTTCCAACTTTCAACGTCCATTTTGACGAATATTTTGGCGATTTTTGTTTCGTTTCCTCAGTGACGAAACGGTGTTGTTTTCAGTTCAGGGGTGAACTATTTACATAGTGATTTGTAATATCCAATCAGAGTAAAGTTCGTAATACTGTAAATACGGCGGCAAAATTTCAGCCAAAACTCGGTGCATCGCAACAAAATATGTCATTTGCAACATTTCAGTAAGACTCTCGTTTCTCGGTATTATCTTACACAAGAAAATTGCGAAATGGCCTTGATAGTGATAGTGAAAAAGAAATATATTTCCGAAGTAGAGACACCGCCACACCACGCGATTTGTCCGCCAATACGATATTTTAAGCCGATATTTTTAGTTCAACAAAGAAATGGTACTGTTTTCCGTTTTAGAGGAGTCGATCAGAGTCATTTATTGACATAGTAAATACGAATGTTATGAGGATAAACGCTTGTAATTCACAAGGTAAACATGTTCAGCCAAAATAACTTCTCGAAACTAAATTTTATTCCGTGTCACGGAAAGAAAAGGAAATTGAATTGTCATGCAGGTAGTAATAATTGGCGACTTAAATGTTCCTAAGTCTTGCTGAAGCGATGTATTCTAGAGAAACGAAGATATCTGTTTCCGTGCTTGATTTAAACGTGATTAAGATCACAACTACGGCGACATAATTTTGGTCAATCAGAACACTTGTCAGGAATAACAATCCCGCCCCTTTTCTGTAGCTGTTTACGGGAAAAGAACACGCACTTGGTGTGTTTTGGACGATAGTACGGATACGATATATTGTGGAAGGTAACTAATTCATCATATTGTAATTAAATCAACATCGGTACATTGCAAAATAGGCACAATATGGCTTTTTTATGAGGTTTTCTTCACATCATAGGTGTCGACATTTTCCAACATGGAATATGTGTTGATTTCATCATGCACGCCCCACAACGTCTGCACGATTCGGGTATTTTCCAGATTTAGTTGAATTTCTCGAATTTTCCGCCACAATTCCAGTAGCTTTACTTATTAGAGCGGGGATTTTTAATCCCCGGTACTTAGACTGTCTGCGACGCAGGCTAGAGTGGAGACGCCATGTTGGTGCCCATCCGTATGGGCACCAACATGGCGGCCGGAAACCAACCGAAACATCTGGCACTGAGTTTTGTTACAAAAGCGTGAATTTATCCCTCGAGGAACTCTAAAACATTAAAATAATACTTTTTCTAAGACATGAACTGTTCAGATAGCAAAGTTCCCCGAAATAAGTCACTTTTGTAACCATCATGACAGCTCTCTAGGTCGTCATGTAAATGCCACGTCACGCAAAAGCTTAGAAATTCAAGTGTAGTGTATCACAAAACCAAGAACCCATTCGAAGCGAAAATTTGTATGAATATTAGTTTTCAGCTGCTCTTATACATCAATAAAGTAAAATCTCAGGAAGATCAATAGTTTTATAGTTTGAGTTTTAGTCACGTCATGTGAAAACCAGCTATAGGTTCAGTACCAAACCTCACCTGGACGAAAAACACATTAGCACATATCCCCCTTACCCCAGGACTTCTCGTGCACAAGATATCAAAACCACAGCCTCTCTCAGACTTTGAGTGAATATCTTTCCGGAAACGAAACACTATTTCTTTCTAAAAAGTAGCTTCTTGTTTCTTCAACATCTGCTCAAGATCCGTATAATACCGAGTCCAGTGAAACATAAACAAACGAAAACCACACAACAACAAACTCTGAGCCACCTCAAAAAGGTAGGTGTTTCCAGGTTTCCGATATTTTCAAACGAAGCAACACAAGAGCTCAACTCCGTCGCTGTAAATAAACATAGTCAAAACTACAAAACAGTGAATGAACGTCTTACGAAGCTGGTGCCAGTCCCGCCATCTTGAAAATATCTTGAAACAAATGGCACCGCAAGAACTTGACAAGGTCCTGAGTATTGAGTTCTACGCCGAGTTCACAAAAAGAAACGGAGATGATAACGAGCTGGAATCCCTAGAGTGCCACTGAACGGGTCTTTAAAAGAGAAAAACTATCCAGTGGACATCGTGCACTCGAAGGAGTTTCACAACTCAAAAGAAATCCATCGCAGAATTACACCGGCTGCACCTTCAAATCCCTTCTCCAAAGACAACTAGAAATCTCGGCCTCAACCACAGAGGAAAGGTAAACCTTCCATCATTGATTCAGGCGACGAGAGTTGAACTTTTATGCATGAAGTAGACTGTTTTCGTTCTGACTTCAGAAGACTCAGAGTTGCTTGTCCTTTGTTACGCTCGAATGAGTTTTCGTCACATGACATCGTTTTGCATACTAACTGATATGTAAAGGCTTTCCGGTTCCGCTATTTTTAACAAACCGGCTACTGGAACAATACAACAAAATCTAAAATCTAAGACGATAAAATCGTGCGATTTCAAAATGGATCTAATGAAGTGGCAATTGAACTTCGTGTCGTGCAATTTTGGTCTGAAATCATACTTGTGATTTCAAATCAATTTTGAAATCACAAGTATGATTTCCGACCAAACTGCACTCCACTCAGTTCAATTACCAGTTAAGTGTCATTGTCAGAGAAAACCGGGCAGTACAAAAAGATCGAGGTCGGCTGTTCACCCTCATCTTTTCACTGTACAAAGGCTACCCGAAAAGATTAACAACCATGACATTTGTCGAGGTAGACGTTCGTTTTTCTTCGAGATATCACCACATCATGAGTTTGGGCCCTGAAGCGGTCGAAAATAGCCGAAATTTCGGTCAACTTTAGGTAAGCCTAAAAGATACTTCGTACAAATTCCAGAAACTCTTATTTTCGTGTGATAATATTTGTCCCTTTATTAGTTGACTGAGATATATTTGAGGTCTTTCGCTTTAGTTCGACGGTTTTTACGAGGTGCCAGATATCGCCGCCGAATCGTTGATTAGCGTGACCTGAATTTTAGCCATTTTCAGCGAGTCGTTTTTCAAAAGTGCGGCAGTTTATTTCCACAGAAAAACAATTTTGTGATAGTCTCTTGCATTGTTATTAATATCTGGTTGAGTTAAAATTGGTATCTACAAGCTAATCGGAGTAATTGGTCTCGCAAAGTCCAAAAAAAATCATTATTCAGAACTATTTCCCGCCAAATATTTAGCGAAAAATATCACCTCATTCCAACTTTCTGCGGTTGTTATTCATGATTTAATGAAAGATCTGCAAAAAAAATAGTTAGCTGGACTGCAGAAGAGAATTTTTAAGCTGTGACATCGTTGTTAACCTAAGCAAACATTTCAAACTCGCCAAATCCTTACCGTCTAGGCTAAACTTTCCCGCGAAAATTCTATTTTTAACGTCACGCTGCATGGAAAAACAAAGTGGATCCTTAGTTCGATGGTCTTTGTTGCTGTTGTGTAGAACAAACTGTAAGTTAATAGTGAGCGAACCTTTACCCTAAATTTAATTTTGGGACTTCTGCAAACCCTTTGTTTACATATATTTCTCGTTTTCGGATGGCGTGACGCGTTACAGATTTTAAAGGTAAGACTTCGAAATGTCGATATTACCTAAACGTTCCTCCTTGTTTTTGAAAACATTAATTATTCTTTCAGATCAGAAAAATCGCCGAGCATTGCGGGTGGCGGGTCAGTTTTTCTTCAATTATTAGCGTGCAAACAAGAGGGTCGAGTAGAGACGTCAGAGGTGGTGTCTATTTGGCGCAGCCGAATGTAAACAATGAGGAAATACAGGTTACGACAAAACTTCGTTGCTATCCGGCCCACCAAATGATCAAAAAGGACAGACAACTGGAATAAGCATCTCAATACGTGAAATTGTCGCTAGGTCTGCAGGATTGCCAGCGGAAATCTTTCTTGCTATCATTGTCGTTTGTACCGTCGCAGGTTTGTACATCGCCTAGTTTTCCGTTTCATTTCCTTCCTTTATTACCTCTTGCATGGAATTGACTTACGACCACTTGCTATGAAGCTTGAGATAATTTTTTGCTGATTCAAAGGTGTCTTAAGGTGTCTCGAAAATCCAGACCCGGAAAACTCTACTTAATTTAGCATAATTAATCGAAGCATAAGGATCCGTAGTATATAATATCCGAAACTGTCACGCAATGCACCTCGAGCCAGTGTCACTAATCTTGGAGTTTAAATGGCTTTAAGTATAAAATAAATTTTATCAATTTGGTTTATACTTATAAAGCAACCAAAAAAACATACGAATTCTGGGTATTATTTTCGTGATCCGAGCAGAGGAATCTACCGTGGGCTTTTTTTCCCCCTCTCTCTGCAGATTGTACCTATGACATTGTATGGACGAACAGCAAATAAGATGTCTTGAAGCAATCCGCAGTAAACACACTGCGAAAAAAAGTTGTGATATTTTTCGAGTTTGAGTTTTCGAGACGCACAGAGAGTCTGACTTTTTCGGGTCTGAGTTTTCGTTTTCGAGGGTCTCAGTTTAACGGGTCTGAGTTTTCAATCTCGCAACCCACTCAGCTGGTTTACATGTAAATGTCAAAAATAAAAACAACTTTATTTAAAGAGTTCTCGGAAAACTAAATCAAATTGAAATGTCGTCTAGGACAGCAGATTTTTCTTCCACCTTCTTGTAAACAGCGTGTGAGTGGTGGTGAGATGGAGGGGGGGGGGGGGGAGTCCCTTCTCCGTTGCCATTATACAATGGTACTCCTTCACGGCCTCATAGTTCCACCTCTGCACCCTCCTTGAATGGGGTAGGAAGGATATACACACTACTGCCTGGACAAATATCGTTTCTTTTTTAACAATCCATTTCATTATTTATTTTTATTTTTGACATTCAGATTATTTGAACCATCTTGTTTTTGTAGATATTCTTTCGTTACCATCCCATTTCTCTTAACACGGATACAACTACATTTTGGCCGGGTTAATGAAAATTAATTTGCCTCCGCAATATATATATATATTTTTATAAACCACCTCAAAACTATCTCAATTAATCTTCAGAGCAACTCAGTTGCGTGCAAAATGTAATTCAAGTTACGTTCATGGAGTACAAACATGCAATCTCGTTCTCTACGAACTTTAAATAGTTGTCTCCTGGTTGTCTTTAACAGCAGTAAAATTAACAAGAAATTATCAATACTAATTTGGATGTAATTTCGTTGCATTGAGGAGGTTTTGTGGTGATATTGACAAGAGCAACATTAAATTACTTTTGTTGAAAGTAAACTTTTCAGAGCGGAAACCAACACAGTATACTAGTAACCTGCGGCGCCAATTGCGTGCACGAGGTAATAGAGGAAGGAAATGAGGCTGAAAACAAGACGGCGTGCAAACTTGCGACAATACAAACGACAACAATGAAGGCAAGGAAGATTTCCGCTGGGAATCCTGGCCGAGCAACGATTACACGTATTGAGACGTTTATTCCAGACGTCTGTCCTATATAATCATTTCGTAGGCCGGATGGCAGCGAAGTTTTGTTGTAGCATAACCTGTATTTCCTCATTGTTTACATTTGGCTGCGCCAAATAGACACCACCTCTGACGTCTTGCCAAGCGATTTTTCTGATCCGAAAGAACAGTTAATGTTTTCAAAAACAAGGAGAAGCCTTTAAGTAAGATCGACATTTCGAAGTCCAATCGTCTGACCTTTGAATCTGTAACGCGTCACGCCTTTCGAAAACGAGAAATAAATGTAAACAAGAGGGTTTGCAGAAGTCCCAAAATTAAATTTAGGGTAAAGGTTCGCTCACTATTAACTTGCAGTTTGTTCTACAGAACAGCAAAAAAAAGACCATCGAACTGAGGATCCACTTTGTTTTTCCATGCAGCGTGACGTTAAAAATAGATTTTCGCGGGAAAATTTAGCCCAGGCGCGCAGTGGACATGGTAAGGATTTGGCGAGTTTGAAATGTTTGCTTAGGTTAACAACGATTTCACAGCTTAAACAACAACAACAACAACAACAACCATTTATTTGTACTCACAATTTATAAAATAATTACAATACAAAATTCTCTTCGGCAGTCCAGCTAACTATTTTTTTGCAGATCTTTCAGTAAATCATGGATAAAAATCGCAGAAAGTCGGAATAAGGTGTTTTCTTTGCTAAATATTTGGCGGGAAATAGTTCTGACCAATAATTTTTTTTGGACTTTGCGAGACCAATTACTCCGATTTGCCTGTAGATACCAATTTTAACTAAACTGGATATTGATAACAGTGCAAGAGACTATCACAAAATTGTTTTTCTGTGGAAATAAACTCCCGCACTTTTGAAAAACGACTCGCTGAAAATGGCTAAAATTTGAGTCACTCTCATAACTGATTCGGCGGCGATATTTGGCACCTCGTAAAAACCGTCGAATTAAAGCGAAAGACCTCAAATACATCTCAGTCAACTAATAAAGGGACAAATATTATCGCACGAAAATAAGAGTTTCTGGAATTTGTACGAAGTATCTTTCAGGCTTACCTAAAGTTGCCCGAAATTTCGGCCATTTTCGACCGCTTCAGAGCCCAAAATCATGATGTGGTGATATCTCGAAGAAAAACGAACGCTTACCTCGGCAAATGTCATGGTTGTTAATCTTTTCGGATAGCTTTTGTACTGTGAAAAGATGAAGGTAAACGGCCGACCTCGATCTTTTTGTACTGCCCGGTTTTCTCTGACAATGACACTTAATTTGATTGACTGCTTGAGACCGCATGGTTTTTTCCCAAAGTCTGGCGAGGTAGGATCGGAGTCCCCGCGTATGCGCGTTAATAAGCTGCGTTTATTTAACATTATTCCCCGTAGCTAGTGGAGGTGGCTAGTGACAGATATATTCTAGCATTTTAACTAGACTGTTTATTATGTAAGCTCACTGACAATTGCCATGGAGTGGCTTCTTGCGGTGGACTTTTTTAGTCACGTAATTCAAGCCCCCCTGCCCGGGGGGTCTCTCAGTGAAAAGGTCAGAGATGCTTGGGTGGTGTATTTCACAGATTTTGGCCTCACTTAGTGCATTTCGGAAGAAACGAAAATACTTTTTTTAGGCGTCAAAGTGCCTTTTAGGGCTGCATTCGAAGAAACAATAGAAAGTGCTGTCATGTCAATTGAAAAGTGATATCTTTAAGGGGTCAAAAAAAGCTCGAACCACACCCAGTTTGGTCTCCTTTACGGGTTTAATTCAAATTTTCCGATGAGTATCCCCAGCCTTTTCACATGGGAATCTTCTCAAGGGAATCACAACGACATTGCGAACGCAAATAACATGAAATATTTCGTATCTAAAAGGCAATTCAACTCCTTGACGAAAAATTTTGAATCAGTTACTTTGAATATATTCTTCACTGCGGAGGCAGACTGACTTTAAACTATTAATTACTAACACAATAACAATACTTTTTAGTAGTCTTTGAATAAATTCGCAAGAGTTAAAACGCATTTTCTTTTAGGTTTGCAACATGTAAAAACTTTCAGCAGATTCCCGCAGGAACATATAGTGTCAATATGTAAGTATATGTAACAGATGTATATACCGATGCAATGATATTTGAATATGTTCAATATTAAAGCTATTCCATCAGTTTATCACCCAGAGTCTTGTCAGGCTGCTCCAACAATTTCCTGAGGCACATGTACTTGGAGAAAGGCACTGTGAAATTAATCACGTCTCATCAATAACACAAAACGACGATCTCGACCACGTCCATGTTCAGACTCCGAAACACTAACCCTAAATTAATGGCGAAGGTGTAGAACATTATAGGAGGGTAGCAAGTGAGGCGGGGGGATGTCATGCCGTTTTACGCACTGATTTATTCGCAATTCACACGTCAAACACTAATTTTTGTCCTCGTCATGTGTCACGCATAAACCCTTTCACCACCTTCTTTTACTATACATAGGACGCGGCCTTAATCGCTTTTGCGTTTTGCCTTTAAACTTTGATTAACTATCTTTTTTAGGCTAAATTATGATCATTTATCGGCCATTTTCTAGCCATGCGTTAAATTTTCAGCCCAGTTCTTAGCTACTAGTATATTTTGGAGATCTCAGGTTCCAGCTAGCAGTTGACAACTCAGATAACAGTTAAAATTTTGACCCGTAGTTCTCAGCTTGCATTTAATCCCCTCCAGATCCTCGTATAAGTGGCGTAACTTCAGTGTTTTTCTATCCACTAGTGACTGTGCCCCGTCCGGGTCATCTTATATAACAGTAGAGTTTGTAGCACTGCATGACCTGCTGCTTCTGAGCGGTCTATCTTGTGTTCCGTGTTCTTCTGGCGTCGAGCGCTATAACTGCAGCTTTTGTTCGCCTGGGTCCTACAGTGACAAAAAGGGAACTTGTGTGAAATGCCCAGCAGGTACATTGTAACCTATAGGTATAAAATTATTGGTACGTAATACAAATGAAACCTGAAAAAAGTCAGCAAGATTATGTTGCACTGGAGCAAGTATCTAGCATTCAATAGCTTTACAGAAATAGAAAAAAATGATAAAGGAAAGATATACTTTTCGTGTACTAAATCACGTCAACCAGTTTGTAGATAAAAATACCCAAATCGTGCAGATGCTGTGGGGCGTGCATGATGAAATCAACACATATTCCATGTTGCCGCGCGACTGTTCAGTAACAGATTACAGATGACGTTGAAATGTGGTACTGAACAAAAAAAAAAGTGGCACACGAGCTGTTAGACGAGTGTGTCACTGGTGTCCTTACTAGATTTTGACAGCTTCTGTGATCTATTACTGAACAGACGCACGGCAACATGGAATCTCTTCGTAAATTTTCACTGATTTGGGACTGACTTTAAAATAGAGGCCCGGATTAATAAAGCAAAATACAAATCAAACTAGTTTGAAATCAATTTGACCTAAATTCCATTTTGAACTTCAACTAGTCTATCATTATATGCGTACAGGCGGCTTTTACCAGGACGAAATGGGAGGAACAGCAAAAAAAATTTGCAGCAACGGTACTTACGTCTCAGAGAAACGGCATCCTGGGAAAAGAGCAACCGACTGTTGGGCATGCCCATACGGTAGGTACTGTGCAATATGGCTGCTAGAGTCATGCATCCACGAGCAAACTTCCTGGGGCCAATTTATCAAAAGTCCCGGAAACTTAGTTAACCTGTATCTAAAAATAGAGAGGTGTATACGCCTGATACTTCTGGTATGGAGGAAACCTCTGTTCATATTAATAATATGTGAAATAAAACAACTCTTTACTCATAATTAAGGTTTGAGATTTTGCTATGGCTTTCCGAGTGCGAAAACTTTATGGGACCATCGAGGAACGCCTTTCCCCCCCCCCCCTCCCCCCCCTCTTCCCCCGGACCGTCAGAGAAAAGGTTCCCTGACCATTTGGGCCGAAGTCGCGGAGATCTGTACAGGCACGCAAATGATCCCGACCCGCAAATGATCCCGACCCGCAAATGATTCCTGGACTGCAAATGATCCCAGGACGGGAAATGATCCCCCGGTTCCACCGCAAAAGGTTAGGAATGGCGTGGAATCTTTGAAAAGTCTATGGATGGAAATATATTTTTGTTTTTTAATTATCATAGGTGAAGGAAAGATAAGTACCTTAGGCATAAAAAAAGCAGCAATACAAAACGTTAAACACGCTGCGCAAAATATCAAATTGACATGTGTCGGCTGTATAATTTTTTCCTTTGGGCAACGCACCGCAAAAATAAACATGAATCTTCAAAGATGCCTCTGCTATCTAATTAAGCGATCAGAACTTTTCCCTCTACACTTCTTATATCTGCGTCCTTGATAGACATGGGCTTCCATTAAAGTGCACAAGAGTTCTTCGTGCGGGTTACCGCTTTTTTTTTTTAAATAGATTTATAAACGATTTACCTATCTTGAATGCCGTACAAGTAGAGCTGTCGCTTTTGTTCTTCCAATTTCCTTTTTTTTTTTGACTGTCAATAATCTCCTCTGTGCCGAAAGCTAGGCGGAAATGTACTCAATTCACTTGGGGATTCTAAATTTGTACTATAACTGTGAAACTCAGAAAAACGGGAAAACCAGGAATATTTGTGGAATATTGTTGGGTAGCTAGCAAGGAAAAAGCCAATTATCCGTGAGAAAACTAAATCTCAAACAGAAGAGGTAATTAGTTGTGGTTTTGAGTTCTCGCTTGTCCTGAACTTTATTGTGATTGGTTTAGTACACAATTAATAATGATAATAATAATAGTAATAATAATAATAATAATAATAATAATAATGATAACTTTATTTAAGTGTCAAATGTATTTAGCACTATTAAATGACATAACTATTAAGGATCCCAACTGGTTGGGGGACTGACCAGTTGGCTATTTACGCAACGCGGTCGAGGAGTTGAACTCGGGGCCGCTACCGAGAAACAAATCTAGATAGCGGTAGGGTGGAGGATTTGAACCAGGGACCTCCAGATTTCAAATCCAGCGCCGTAAACCACTCGGCCACGCCGCCTCCTAACCTTTCAGAAACAAATCAAAGTCAGTGTTCACGGTTTTCCGAGTTTCACAGTTTAATTCTTTTAACCCACTGTCCAAATTCCTGGGTACATGCATTTGTCCCTTTTATTGCGAGGCGACCATTTCCGGTCGAGGGATCATTTACGGTACAATTCGGGGATCATTTGCGATACAATTTGGGGATCATTTGCGGTCCCGGGATCATTTACGGACCGGGATCGTTTGCGGCCTGACAGATCTTCAAATAAATTGTTAACAGTTTGACCCGAAGAGTTCGATTGACAAAGATTTATTACATGGCTAACTCCGCTAGCGAGTAAGATGAACTAAATTCTTTGCTGTGATTGGCTACCCGAGCAGGCAAGATGGCTCTTGACCGCTCGGAGTTGCATGCCCGATGTTTTCCGCAGGAAAATGTGTTCTTTAAGCCAAATAATAAATCCTTTATTGGACCAATTAATGTAAACGGATACGTAAAATTATTGCTCTTCGTTACAAGCATTATTTTAGTTCTACGAACATGCAGATTACAGACTATCAACTATTTATTGTTGTTTTGATGAAGTATATTTTTATCATCCAATCAGGCACTTTATCCAATGAAACCGCTGGTTATCGAGCTTGCAGATGCCTCCGCGGGTATTACCGGCTGGATCGTTTTGGACCCTGTTTAGCGTGTCCATCATATGGTATAAACTGTGCTAAAGATGTGGCAATACTGGCGCCGAATTATTTTTGGAACTGGACCGAACCTGCTACGAAACTGTTGTACAAGCGTTTTGTGGACAACATCTACACTTTGGACCCTGAATACAACAAAACCTTCTCTAAATTTACAGATTCACTGCCGAAGCCCTTAAAATGTCCACGTGTTGCCTCTTGCATGGGAGGAATTGACTCTCGATGTAATGAAGGGTACCAAGGGACTCTATGTGCCACTTGCACTAATGACCATTATCTTCGATTCAATGCCTGTTTGAAATGTCCAAGGATGTCTATCACTCTACTCTCTTCCCTTGGAGTGATTGCCCTTTTTGTCGTGGTCTTTATGATGGTTCTGTGGGGAGACTCACAGGCCACAGAAAACAGTCGTACTATCGCAGACGTCATTATGTCGTGCTTTAAGATTGTGATTGGATTTTATCAAGTTGTTTCAGGCATTTTCTCTGCATTGGTGAGAGCTCACTGGCCGGCAGCTTTGATTTCCGTGGAAAGATTTCTCAACGTATTTCAAGGAAACGTTTTCCAGTTTGCTCCATTAAGTTGCATCCTTCCTGGATTACGCCTAGACCAATTTCAAAAATTCTCCGCGGTCCTTTCTGTGAACGTTTTAGTTGTTCTCTTAATTCTTCTGTACCTCCTCCTGAAACTACGTTACATCAAAGGACGACAAGATTGCCCACACAGTGAAAAATCACAAGCAATGTCTGCTTTAAAGAAGTCATGCTTTCGAAACATTTTCCTGTTTCTACTGGCTTTATACCCAATAACAAGTAACACAATTACTCGCATTCTACCCCTACCTGGCTCATGCGTGGAGATATGTTTCACAGATGACAAGAATGATTGCACTTACCTCCTAATGGCTGACTACTCCATCAAGTGCTTCACTCCCCGCCACAGAATGTACCGGTCCATCGCTGTCGTCTGTGCCATATATCCTGTGGGATTTCCTCTCGTGATGTTATGGCTCATCTACAAATTTCGTGATCCAAGTGCTGGAGAAAACATTTCGTTTGGATTGAGAGTGTTCTTTGAAAGTTACAAGGAAAAGTTTTGGTTCTGGGAGATAATAGAGATGTACCGTAAGCTGATATTGACCTCGTTAGTACTCTTCTTTGGATCTGACAACCTTTCGCAGAATGGTTTTACCGTGGTGATGGTAAGCACATTTGGAGTGGCCTACACTTTCCTCCGGCCAATGAAAGGCAAGTTTGAAGATAGACTTCAAACGTTGGTGCTTTGGATCATCTTCTTTAATGTCTGTCTGGGTACAATGTATACAAGTCGTGATGCCAGTGAAGGTCACAAAGGAAGCGAGTCCATCACTATCAACGTCCTGTTTGTGCTCCTTAACAGCTCCGTGTTGTTAGTTGCTTTGGGTAAGCCATACCGAAAATGTAACTATGAAACATGTCCGTTCCAATCAAAAGCGAGGTTGATAGCTCATGCATTAAGTGACCACCCGGCAGTATTTTCGTACTGACCCTATCTGATGGGAGGCTAGTTTAGCCATCAACAACTGATTTTTCCGCCATTTCCACTCAGGCATTCTGCTACGGCTAGTCCTAGCAAGGTTATCCCTCAAAATTTGCCCTCAATTCCCTCACAATTTACCCATCAGTTATGCCACTTACACTCTTTATAGACGAAGAAACAGTTGTGACTGGTATTGCGTTCTCTATGCAAGAACGCCGACCATTCTACAGCACTTAGCCAATTTTAACTTCAGAGTTCTGTTTTCGAAACTCGGTGTAGCCAGAATACTTAAAATTGGTCCTATATGCTCATTACCTCAGCTAAACGTAATACCGGATACACATAGGTTCACAGAGGGTAACAGCATCATTGGTGATTGAGCGACACTAAAAGCTACAGAGGTTCCTATCCCTCGAAATAACTACTTTCGTCCGGATCAGATGCTGATGCACTGAGCTGAATCATTAATATCCAGTCATAAAGTAGTCAGGCAAAGTTGTTAAACCAAGCAGATCATCTGTGATTAGGTTAATTCTCTCTAATATCACCGTATCAAAGGGTTATATTACTTGTTTTTATTTTCTAGGGAAGGGATTTCTCCATGTGAAGTTCTTCTGGAAGAAAATTTGTTCATGCCCAAAGAAATGCTTCCATTTTTGTCGTCGAGGAGTTGTGTATCTTCAGAGAAAACTGGCCAGAATCCGGGATCGCTTAACGTTCTCGACCCAAACAACACAACCATTTGGAGCAGATCCAATCTTGATTGAAAGTTTCCCTTAAAAAAAGCAAACAATAAAAAAACGGAAAACAGAGGAACAGTGATGGTGCGGAAGATTACAGGGTGCTGAAATGTTTCGTAATAGTCACCGTCAGTTTAGGTCATAGAGCGTTTTTCATTTAAGTGTCGATTGTAATTTAGTTTTGCGTTACTACGCTACGCGAGTTGGTTTAACAAACTCACGCCGCTCGCGTCATCCAATCAGAAGTAAAATCAAAACCAATCGAGCAGTGACAAGCCCGCACACGTTAATTTTCCCGCGTTTCAGGTCAGTTACAGTCATTTGCATAGAGTTTTGATTGGTTCACTGGATTGCCTGCGTCCTTTGTGATTGGCCAGAGTGGTTAATGGGGCTTTGGTTTTACGTCTCTTGATTGAAAACCGCTTTAGGTAAGATGTGTGATTAGTTTTAGGAAAAGTTTGACTTTCCATTATCAGAGCTTAGATCAGTAGACGTAGGCGCTCAGCAGATTAGATAATTAAATAGTGACAACTACTTAGTGTCGATACCAACAAGCTATGCATGAATAACGAAAAAGCCAGAGTGTAAAGCAAGTCATCGAGAACAAACTGTTAAAAACTAGTTATTGCCACGTTAACAGTTTTCCTTTTGAAAGAAAAACTACTTACTCCGAGTCCGTGAAAAAGTTATCTATAAACTAAACTAAAGCCACCATCGCGCATCGAGTGTTCAGTTTAGCGGTTGACACTTAGACTCCGGGGGGTGGGGGTAATGTACTTCCATATATAAGTTAAGCTATGTGAGTAGATGCTGCTGTGAAGGGTATGGTTTCCAAGCAGTTTAGTCTGGGATAGGATATAGAAACCAGACAGTTTTGGTCCAGAATAGAGTATGATTTACCGGAAAAGTGGTCAGTGTATAAATAATTTACTCTGGAACAGAGTTCTTTACCCGGGGTTCTATGGTAGAGAAAATGACTTTGTAAGATATTGTTTTAGCCAGCATTTGTTAGCTTATGTTGGACTGCACTTTATGATACTGATTAACAAGTTTTTGCATTGAAATTAGCTAATCTGGGATAGGGTAGGGGATTTTGGTGCCTAGTCTAGAATAGGGTTGCAAAATCAAGCAGATCGTTGTCTAGTATAGGGTAAGGTTTCAGCCTTTCAGGGTCCCAGCGCCACACCCATACGATAAAGGCGACAACTGTGATGACGTATCAGTTAACGGGTAACAGTTAAGTAATCTTAACAAAAACTAATAAAACTTGGCTTAGTATAAATTATGTCTTGATCTGTCTTATCTGATATATCGGTCAACCTTAGCATCACCAAAACAGCGTATAATTGGATGCAATTTTCTGTCCTTTTCATTGGCTGAGAGCTCATCACGTGACCTACAACACAATGCCCAGAAGAATGGTCTATGGGCTCTCCTCTGCATTCTCACGGTCACCCGACTCCAGCATGCACACTAACGTCAGTAAAATTTCCTGACCTTGTAGGGCCATATATTCGCCATTGTTTTTCAGCTGTCATCAGGCGACAACGGAAACGTTCCTGTAACCATTCCTGTCCAATGATTAATGGAAAAACAAGTTGGTTTTTTTTTCATCAGTGGCGAAAACGTTTCAGCTGATTTGTGTGTTTTACAGTTCATTCTAGCGAACACTGAAATGATTTCCTACGAAATTAGCCAACAAAGCCGGCGCGATAAAAGAAAAACAAATTGCCGTCTATACAGTGTAATAAAAAAAAAAAAAAAAAAAAAAAAAAAAAATCACACGATTCCTCGTAAAATTAAGGATTGAATTACATTGTTTCACTTGTGTTTTCGGAAGTCGCAGAAATTGCTCTCGTCCTGTGAAACGGGCAATCTCTGCAAACTCCGAAAACACAAGTGATGGCAATCCTTAAATTTACTTGGTCTCATCCGATTACCCATACAAGGTTTGGCAATCTTCTTCCTGGCGTTTAATTTGACCTGTGAATGTGAACATTTGTCAGTCTTATATACATGTATGTAAAAAAAAAAAAGGTGAAGTCTGCATGCGAGCCAAGTGGCCCATCAGGCCGGAGCTTATCCCGGTTTCTGTAGCATGAAGCGACTAGGAGTATTTCTACTTCCCCCTGGATGGGATGCTACTCCATCGCAGGGTTACCCCCAAGGGTTTTGGAGAAAAAGGTGAATGAAACACAGGTATCAAAACTGTGTTCAGCCACCTTAAGCATGACGTTTACGGCAGACGGCCGTGTTCTTGTTTCTTGCACAAGAACACAATACAATGTCCCCGGCCAGGGCTTGAACCCGGACCGCTCGATCCGGAGACGAGCGCACTAACCATGAGGCCACCGCGCCTCCCACATACATGTTTGTACGTGTTTTTTAAATAACCTATCCTTCTGAGGTTTTAGTTTCGTTAGATATATAGAAGACCCTCTATTAGGTGGTTTTAGCTCCACTGTTCAAGCAGTGGCAGAAAAACGTAAAAGGCCAAAATTCATAAATCGGCACAGAAATGTCACGAGAAACACACACACACCTAAAACGAGGTCGGTTTATTTTTATTCAATATTCGAACCAATTCATTTTGGACTATTTCCTTGCTTGGACTACCTGGCGCATGGCTGTGATGGCATGACAGTGAAAACCAGTAGTTAACCGGGTACTGCTGTATTCGATGCCACGATGCATCAACATCTCGTCTGGAGAGCCACATGTCTCCGGATATACCGGGGTCGCGAAAAAATTGCAAGATACTTCGAGAGGTTAAGCATGACGTTTACGGCAAACGGCAAACGGCAAAAATGGAACTTTTGCCGTCTGTCTTCAGCTGTCTGTACAGTAGAGTTAAAATATTTGTATTTGCGGTAAATAGTAGGAGACACTTTTCTATTTTTGTGCGATTTATTTAAAGATTAGAAGAAAAGAATAAAAAATCAGAGGCTATCTTTGCCGTTTGCCGTCTGCCGTAAACGTCATGCTTAAGGTGGCTGAACACAGTTTTGATACCTGTGTTTCATTCACCTTTTTCTCCAAAACCCTTGATCCCTCGGTCGCCAAAAATGGCAGCAAGCAAGTTAACAACACAAACTGGTTTTTTGATGGTTAAGCTGACGTATGTGCCGTTGCCATGGCAACGTGAATAAATATAAAATCGGTTTTGTTTATTTGTAGAAAAACTAGTCATTAGATTTTCTTTATAATTTGCATGCAATAAGCGTGTAACGATTCTCACAAGTTGACACCATTTTGCTAATAATTTAACAGAGAGATCTTTAATTATCCCTTGTTGAAGGTTCATTGGAATATCTCAAATTTCCTTTGTTAAAGTTCAATTATCTTCAATACTCCAGTTACTTATTTCCTAAAGTATTTTCGTGCAAAATTTCGTAAAATTCTAATGAGCGGTTCTCGAGAAATAGGCGCATTTCCGAGAGTGCAATTTTTCATTCAATCGCAATTTTTTGATTTACTACGCATGCGCTGCATTTAACTGGGCTCTTTCGGTAACAAAGAAAAAGCTGAGAATTGCTGGGTTCTTTGCATCGCTACCTTTTCTAACATATCTTTGTAATAAAAGACTAAAGCCATCAATACACTGCGTTCAATTATGGAGAAAAATAGCACAAATAAGGCGAGTATTGAGTAAATTAAATGATCGCTCTATTGACGGCATGTTTGTTTCTTTGCAATACTTGCGCGCGCTGAATTGTATCAGCACAAGCGCACGCGAAAACTGTGTTCGGCCACCTTAAACTCTCTATTCCTCCAAGGTAATGCGTCGCCCCAGGAATTTTCTGTCTCAAACCGAGGGGGTGACTGGTAACAAGTTTCTTTCCCGCCAGTCGAGTCCAGTAGTTTGTGCCAGATGCCAAATTAGTTTTCAAGATGGCGGCGAAACGAGAAATTTGAACATGGCTCTCGAATCGACCTCAAACCAGGAGAAAAAAGACATTTTTAAGGACGTCAGATTCTTTCTAGCTGAAGAAAACAATGAAGAGGTATGATTTCAATTGTAAAATGTGCAATCGCAGATAAAGGTACCTCCCAAAAATTCAGATTTGTGTCCATTTCGGATGATGCAAGGTTTGTGTAAACAGACTCTATTTGTTATGTTTGTTATGATCTTAAGATTCGCTTGACATTTTCTGGAAAACAGAGGATCATACAGAGTATAATTCATAGTGCCAACGGTAATCTTTCACGATCGTATTCACATGGGTAGTTGTATTCTGTTTCTTTCGCAGGGTAAGGGATGGAATTCATTCTAGTGCAATCATCAAAGTCATTAATTGACATCTAGCAGATTCTACTGAGCAATGTTTGCAAGTAAACCTACGAGAAAGAAAAAAGAAAACCCTCCAGTAAGGGTGGGGGTCTTTCGTTTTGGAAAGCCATTTTTTACAGTGTAGTCTGTGGCTGAAAGAAAACAGAATTTGATTTGATTATAAAAGAATTTGGTCTCAGTGCTAGCATGACACTGCTGTCTAAGAAATAATTTTCAACTCCTGGAGGAATGTATTTCTAACATTCATATGTTACAGATTAACCAAGTATAAATAATTTTCAGCTCATCTCTTGCCCTGTTTTGGTACAGTGTACATACATATGCATATGCTCTACTCAAATCACAGTAATAAGATGGGTTGATTATCACTCATTCTCTATCTTGTGTAATCTGAAAAATTAGGTGAAGCAAGTCTTGAAATCTGGTGGTGCGGCACGTGAGTTTTACATCAGTGACCTTGTGACTCACGTCATTGCCACAGATACCAGTTTCCCTCAGTTTGGTGAAGCCAAGGAATGTAACTTGACAATTGTTCAGGTACTCTTTTTCTGTTTGTTGGTTTTTAAAACATCTGAGGAGCTTTACTTGCCCTTAATAAGGCTAGGAGGCACACAACTATTTTTCTTTCTTTTTGGCTCAACATTTCGCATTCTTAGGCCTATTCCAAATGTCGTGCTACTGCTGTGATGAACTAAATTCAAGAATTCAATTTGACTTAAGCATGGCAGTAGCACAACATTTGAAACCACTCAGTTCAGCAGGCTGAATTAAGTTTGGCACGACTAGTTAGCACAGCAGGCCTTGCTGTGCCATACGGCAGTAGAACAACTTGGCTTCAAACGGCGTACTCATGCTGTTTCAAACTGAGTTCATAGCCTTCTGCATCAGCTGCCATTGCTTTCTAGTATTTAAAATAGTCTTCAGCAAAGCAAATTTCTTCTGATCCTCGGCGTGACTGAATTAAATTTGACATTTGAAACCACTGCCATTCTTTTGTCATGCCATTGCTGGGCCAAATTCGTTTGAGTTCGGCACTGCAGTAGCATGACGTTTGGAACAGTTCTAGCATGATTTGAAACAAGGGAAAAGTAAATTCAATAATTTGTTATATAGCTGGAGTTTAGTTCAATCTAACACATACTTATTGTTTGATTTATGGTCACATGGCAATGGCTAAATCACAGGGAACACAATCTTGTTGACTAGGAAGAGAGTAAATAGAGGAATGAAAAGAATGAATACACTGTAGTAAACCTTTATCTTCTTTTGTCGTCCCTTATGTGAAACTGCTACAATGTACCTACATATCCTGTGTAACACTGTAGCGCTAAACTTGTACCTAGGCCTTTTCATGCTGTGCAAAAAATTTTTTGGTTTACATATATTATTGACAAGGGAACTCTTTGCCCAAACATTTTGAACGCAGTCCGAAAAATTTGTGTGAGTCTCTAAATTTGCAGCTTCCACGAAACTACCAAACACAAAACAAAGTCGAAAGATATTTTTATAACTTGGCCAAATTTATTTTTCAATAGTTTCTGCACAGTCAGAGAATTGTAATGTTTGCAATGTTTTTCCTCAAATCGCTTTGCGCAACATGATCGTACCATTACCCTAATACCAAACACGTCATCCAGCAAGTGCTTGAGCTCCCCTCCATCTCCCACACATGGTTTTTGACACAACAAATCTTTACAAATCCCTCCCCTGCTCCCAGTTGTTATCGCGGAATCTCTCTAAAATGCTTCAGGTACCAGCTTGCGACATTTTGTTTCTGTGCGGAGACTATATGTAGGCGACTTTGGATGTGCAAGAAAAACTGCGAACCGGAGGGGTGGTTAGTAGAAATTTGTCGTGTCAAATAAGCATTGTGTGCTCCCTGTAGCTAAATCTAAATGTCGCCCTGGTGGGCAACAGTTGCATAATTGTTGCCTACTCTTCCACCAACCAGAGATTACTTTGACTTCTCCTTCCCTTAATACTTTACACTTAACTCCTGCTATATAACAAAAACAGTTAATCACTGGCAGTTAGTTTTTCTTCCCTTGAATCTTGATGTTTCCCTCAAGATTCTTGGGAAAACAAAATGACCAGCAATTAAGTGTATAATAGATATATATAAACCATGCACTATGTTGTACACATGTATACTATCAATCAGTGTTTTTCAGTAAACTGTATTTCTTTACAATTGTAGCCAAAGTGGGTCTTTTTAAGTGCAGCCTGTAAAATGCTTCTACCGTATCCTTTGAGAAAACAAGAAAAAGGGTAATGTTAGCAATAGAAATCAAGCATCAATGTGATGTTCATAGCAATATTAATGACAAATTATCTGCATGTTACTTGTAGTTCACTTTTTGTCTAGTAATGAATTGAAGCAATTTTGAATTGAGTGTTATAAAACCAAAACCAAAGTAATCACTCTGGCTAATAACAATCACAATCATAAATGTTCTGAACTATTTTCTAGACTGACTTTTTGTCCAGCCCTATATGTATAACACATCAGCCTGCATTTACATTTATATTTTTTTTCTTGAATTCACTTTTACATTTATTAATAACTCTGAATCCTCCAAATCCCTTGTATAATAGACCCTATTCATACTGCAAATGGCTGCTGATTTAAAATTCTTTTGTATGCATTTAAATTAGCCCGACTAACCTCATTTGAGAATAAAAATTCTCTTGAATTATCAAGTCAGAAACGAGGTTGAATATGGTCTATAGCCTCTTACTATCCAAGCACAAGGGCCATACTGGGGAATATTGGCCCAAGGTTGTGGCACTACAGAACACAAAAACGTTTGATGGCCAATAGTCTTCAGTACGACTGGAGCAAGCTAGGTTAGTAAGTAGTTGTAATGAGGTTAAGTACGTGTACTAGGTAACTTATTGTATGGCGAAAAGATACCCGACTTATAACTGTTTCTATGGAAACAGTCCATAGGGCAAAATTCTTACCAAGAAAGAGCCAATCAGAATACTCAGATATGCCTAAGACTATCTTGTCGTAATAATGACGCTTACTATTGTCCAGCGCTAAGATTTATAGCAAATGCATTTGACATAAGGAAAGTTTAAATGAAGCAAGTATATGCTAACAAACCGCTGTAGCTGAAAAATTGCACGTGAAGTGAACATACTGCAGATCTTGTGATCTGGATCAAAGAGCACCTCATCACTTAACTTTAAACAGATGTGGAGCCTTTAGACCTGAATCAGAACAGCTGCTCTTCAAAGGAGTCGTGGTTTGTCCTTCACAGGTCAGTTTATGATTTACATGTGTCCAGTTACATTATTATTTCACCACCCTGTGTCTGTCAACTTTTTGTGAGTTCAATATGAGATGTTGCACGTGAAACAAGACATACATGTATGAAAATGGTTCCAAATCAAGGATGGGCAAAAGATCTGTTTGAAGATCAGAGTTGCCAGCTAATTTCACCAGCAAAAAAGAGCACACATATATTACCAACGTAAATTACACTTAAAAAAAAAAAAAACCTTGGGACAGCTTTTGTGCATTTCAGAAAAGTGGCTCAGTTTGTGTATCAGCTGATTTAGTTTTGTTTAGTTTTTTTTTTTCTAACAGCTTCATTCCTGCAATCTGTTTGTGGAGACTTCTTTAAAACAATATGAATAAAAGACTTCACATTTCTCAGTTTGTGCCAGGTTTGAAGGGTTTCCAAATCTCAGTTTATAAAGACAATACAGCTGTAAAATGATACTTATTATTAATACTAAATTTGAGACAAGGCCATCGCTTTTTCAAAGATTGCCTGCACATAAATGCTAGTTTGAATTTATTAGCTAGGCATAAAACTGGTCTCCCTACCCTGCAACTTTTTTATATTGACAAGGATCACATAAATGCTGGATTGTTGGATGGCAAATTCCAAACATTGTACATGCACATGTATCTCTAATTAGACCCAAATTCCAAACATTGTTATACTGTAGTTCAAATGGTCTATGGATCATGTAGCCTGTATCTTTAGGCAACCCTCCCAATATTGTCTACTGTGAAAGCACTAAATATTACATTGCAGAAACATGGAAAATTGTTATTGGAAATTGAAGTAAGTAAACTTGTACTGTTCAACAGATTCCAGTTGATGACCGAGATGCATTATGGGCCATGGTAACATATTACGGAGGGCAATGTCAACTAAACCTTGATGCTAACTGTAGTCATCTTGTGATTCCCCAGCCTTCTGGGGTAAGTTCATGTATGTAGTAGGCCTATAACTTACAAGAATCGTTGCTGGAAAAGTGCCTGTGCATAGCTCTTTTATGAGGACGAGAAAAGAAAGTATCAAAACCACAGATTGATGAGTTTTTAAGAATTATTTTCTTGATCATTATTGTTACATGTATTTTTCCCTTTGATTTTCCTCCCGGGATGTAACCCTGCCAAGCAGGCAGAGTTCCTTGGATAGATACACTGTAGTTCAGTTGTCTGCTTGTTTGTTATGCATACAGTACAATGTTCAAATCTGAAGATGTTGAGTCTTTCCTTAATTGTAGTTTGTTTTATAAACTGTAGGCAAAATATGAATGTGCTTTGAAGCACACTGACAGTATCAAGATAGTCACGCCAAGCTGGATTGTCGACAGTATAAAGGAAAAGAAGAGGCTTGATGAAAGAAGCTATGTGCCCTCCAAAACACAGACAAAAACAGAGACTGAAACAACAAGCTCCCTTTTGACACCTGATGAAAATGACAGAACGACAGCGACACCTCTTCCTGCTAGTGTCCCTCAAGACACATCTGTCTCTACCCCCATGGAGACAGGTTCAAGGGTAGTCATTACCATGCCATCTGCACTCCTGAGCCCTGTGTCTCCAGCAGTTACCACTGCCTCGGAAGGCAACTTGTCTGCAACAACTGTACAAAGTCGATCAAACACAGCTGCTGCTTCAGCAGAAGAGAAGAGTGCTGTGAGAGATAGCAACTTGTCTGTAACAACTGTACAAAGCAGAGCAAACACCACTGCTGCTTTGACAGGGGAGAAGAGTGCTGTGAAAGATAACAACACCTCTGAAAAGGCAGAAAAAACAGAAGCAGGGCGAGATGTTGTAGCTGCAGATGTACTAAGTGGTGTTAAAATAGTTGAAAATAACAATGAAGCAATTGTTGACCCTGAAAATGAGAAAGAAAACAAGGAAACAAATGAACGAGATCCAGGAAAATCTGCGGAGGATCAAGGTTGGAAACTAAGAATGCATCTACAGTATTTTTTTTTTAATAATAGTAATAATTTTAGTTTACAAAACACAATTCTACAAAGTTAACATTACATGTACTTACAATGCAGGTCTCATTACGCTACTCTACTTACAGAACAATTAATACTTACCTTACTTACAATACGGGTTACTTACATGTATGTTGGCAATACAATACTGAATACAGTTATGTACAGAAAATGCAATTACTAGCAATATGGGCTACTTACATTACTAACAATATCTTAGTTAGTTTAAAATGCTAATAAGTTTTGAACTTGGCAGGGGAAGCCTATGGGAGGTCAATGCATTCTAATACGAACTTTGCTTAACTCTGACATGTTAGGCCTTGACAATGGTAATAAAAGGTTTTGGAACAAAATGCATGCCAGTAATGGGCAGAGCTTCCTGAAATTTGTAAGGCTGCCAATTGTGTGACTGATGTGTTCAAGAAACCTAAGGGTTAGATTTACAGTACATGTATGCCCTTGTGCCAGGTTAAAAGTTGGAATAATTATGTAATCCAGTAAACTCTTCTAAGTGCCATTCAATTTTGAAAACCTTTAAACCTTCATAAATTTACAAATCTAGAGCACTTCACCACAATGAGACATTGCTGGTCTAAAAATTGGCTGTCTTACTCACTTCATCATCAGTCTTCAAGATTTTTCTATGACTGACAATGTGGCAGTATTCTGGTAAAGGCCTGCCTCTTCATGACTCCACTT
Source organism: Orbicella franksi (assembly GCF_964199315.1). Taxonomy (NCBI): domain Eukaryota; kingdom Metazoa; phylum Cnidaria; class Anthozoa; order Scleractinia; family Merulinidae; genus Orbicella; species Orbicella franksi. Next base: position 20,477,567 of record NC_138154.1, read on the forward strand.
CAGCAATGTTGATTGCATTTGTAGCGACTGTCTTGTTCCCAGTCATTTTGTGAAATGGCAATGGTGGAGCATGCCTCAATTTGACTGTAGAGAATCTGTACATGCACATACATGTACTTGAAGTCTGTGTGTTTTACACCTCATTATTATTGTTACTATTATTATTAATATTTATTATATGGCTTTGGCTTGTGGCCGATATAACGTGCGCTCTGATTGGCTAAGAGCAAAATCTGAGCGGTCATTATGCAGCCGTAATGCCCACGGGCCGATTACGGATTATGCAAATTAGGAAGAGCCCGGTTCGGAAAATTCAAGCACATTGAAATGATGAAAGCCGATTAAAAACAGTAAGAGATGTAAATTTAATTCCGAATAGCTAGAAGTTTAGGGATTTTTCCTTAATAAAATTTATATAGAAGTCGTTTTTGACTTACCAGCCGGTAATTTTTTCTTTTCTTTAATTCATGAGCCATATAATAAACAACTTAATAACCTTGACCGTTCGGTCGTTATGGGAAAATCTGAAACCTCGCCCTACCGTATTGACCAAGCGATAGCGAGGTCAATACGGCAAGGCCTCAATTTGAGATTTTCCCGTAACGACCTCACTCTCGGTTATTAAGTAGTTATTATTATTGTATAAATTACTTTGTATAAATTATTTTGCAGTTTTTTACTTGTAAAAAAGTATGTACATTAACATTCTATGGAATGACCCACAAGTGTTTTGCATGTACATGTGCTTGCACCCTGTTAAATGTTTTTAACAACATTGTCTTAATCTATACCTTGTTTAGGGTCCAATTGTTTGGCCAGCTGTGTTTTTGTCATATCAGATTATCCAGATCGTATGGATCCTTCTATCCTCAATACATGGACTGAGGTACATATGATCTGTATTTATATGATTATAAGATGTTATAAAAAGTTTGATCACATGCATACATGTATGTCCACTGTACCTTGTTTCTGTGTGATCTCTTTCTATACACCAATGTTAATGTACATGTACAGTGGAATCGTCATAATAATGTTAACTCTCTCTAAACTAAGTACAAATGCTCCAAACCACTAATTAAAAAATAAATACATTTAGTACATGTTCTTGAATGTCAAAATTCATAACTGGCTCATGTAAAGACTGGGGATTTTTATGATGGTTTCCTTGGAGGAAAATTGTCCAGGAAAACATACGTAAGGAACAATTTCTTGTTTTTAGGTAGTAGAACAGCATGGTGGTAAAGTTAGCCCATTCTACTCAAAACAATGTACCCATCTACTATGCCTTAATCAACATGGAGACCTTTATCAAAAGGTGAGATTACAGAGACATTCAGTTTAATAGCAATGTTAGTTGTTTGCAACAGGACAAATCAGACTATACAGTCATGTACTTAATACATATACATTGATTTATTAATGATTATATATTAATACATTACTATTTATTTTATTTTTTTCCCACTGAGCTCTCAAATAATTTATAGTTATTGAAAAGTGCTGTACATTGACTGAACATGTTTACTGGGCAAACAAAATCTACTCTCACACCAAGGTCTGGAGTGAAATGGCTGAGGGAAATCCCTAAGCCACTTTATTAAAAATAACCATTTTGTAATTCATATAAAATATTACAATCTGTAAGAACTATTTTTGTCCAGCAAAAGTGAGGGCCACTGAATTCTAATTGCAATCAAATATTCCATTTATTGATACATGATTGAATAATTATTTCTTTGTTATCTCTTTGTTAACAATTAAATTAATATCAATTTTGTGGTGGCTCATGAGGGTAGCATACTGTACATTTGTATACATGTACTGTATATTCCTAGTCGGTTGCTTACAATGCAATACAATACAATACAGTGCAGTGCAGTGCAGTGCAGTGCAGCACTTGCGGTGCAGTGCAGTGCAGTGCAGTGCAGTGCAGTGCAGTGCAGTGCAGTCCAGTACAGTACAGTACATGAATCTATATAGTGCTCATTTCCAGAGCTCAAAGACACTCTACAATGTTTATCATCTTATCACCTGACAGTTTACTGAGAAATACTTTATGTCTACAGCTGTAGATATTGTAATATCAAGTACAAGTACATGTACAATAGTTTGTGATTTGCTGTAATGTATCACCTGGCTTGTTTACTAAGAAATGTATCCATGTAGACCAAGATGGTGGAAACAAGACCTTTGCTGTTAACACATCAGTATTAATTATCCTTGTGCAACAGTATCATTGTGCAACAGTATCAAGACAATCATTATAATAATGATGTTAATTAATGTCCTAAAAAAGGAGTTTGAAACAGATCTAAAAAACGTTATAAATACTTGTATCAATTTAAACGTTATAAATTCATGTATTGTATTGTATTGTATTGTATTGTATTGTATTGTAAAATGATAATGCCATCAAATAATTTGCATCAAAATAGATATTTTCTGCGTGATTTTCTCATTATAACAGCAGTAAAAATGGTTATAAAAGTTCCTATAACTATATGATATTTATACCTGTAATTAATTTTTCAGGCAATTTCAGATGGGAAGCGGATTGTAACAGCACATTGGCTAAATGACGTGTTAATAGCGAAGGTTTTATTTCCACCATCTAACCCACTCCACCTGCCTGTCCCATTTAAGGATAAGGTGAACCAGTGCAAGAGTATGGTAAGTCATTATTTGTTTTCTTTAATATTGTGACTTTCTTCATTAATGTTTGACAAGAGTAATGCGTAGTAATAGTTTGAGTATTTAGTCGATACATGTACATTGCTTGACTCCACTTCAGTTTAAGATAGCCAAGACATGAACATATGGGAGCATATATAAACTACTACTGACAGTATGTAAATGTACATACATGTACGTGTATCATGTGTTCTATTTTGTGCAATGTCCTGCAGACTCACAACATAAATCTATTATCACTGACTGAATGGTTTTTGTTGATTGCAGGTCATTACAGTAACAGGGTACACAGGTGCAGAGCGTACACTTCTTAAGAACATGATTTTCATCATCGGCGCAAAATACACTGGATATTTAACTCGTTCTAACACTCATATAATTTGTAAAAGGTAATGCAGTGTTTTTGTTTCCACAGAAAGGCTTTGATAATGGCATGTTTTCCTCTATGAAAACAGAAGAATGGAAGCCAATTCTAGTCAATGGTCCCTGTAAACGATTGTTGAGTGATGTGACTTTGATTGGTTGCTGAAGCTTTTAAGATCAGTTTACTGTACACAAGCACACATGATGTCACATGCACTGAATTATGATCATTCATTAATTAATTTATCCAAGCAAAATGAAAGCTTGAGAAAATATTCCTTATTGACCATTGTTTTATACATATATTTAAAGAATTCTGGAAGAAATTCTCTACAGCTTTTATCTCAGCTTTACATTATCAGAAAAGACTATTGTTTTGTACACCAGGAGGCTAATTAGATATCCTTATCACTAACAGTCCGACAGGTGACAAGTATACCAAGGCAAGGGAATGGGGAATATTCTGTGTAAATGCCAAGTGGCTTGGTGACATTGTTACCAGTAAGTATATTTAATATTTACTGATTTTGCATGTGGCTAAATATCATTTAGGAAAATTTAGAGTCCAACCGATTTAGCCAGTGGTCTTTCCCTCGATGGTAAGTGACTTGTGGGATGCCCCTCAGGGGATTTGCAGGACTCAAGATTGCATTTCACAGCACTACATGTGCAGTTCAATTAGCTGATTGTTGCAGATCATTTACACATCTCATGCTGGTGAATCTTTGCAGACTTCTCGCTCCCTTATGATTTTTTTGTGTTCTCATAACAAGTCAGCTTGATTACAGTATGTGCTGAAATTCTGTGGAGAAATTTGATGTTCATCACTCTTGGAAATTGAATGTTTATTTCAAGGAGTAATTTCTATGTTGTGTGATTTATTGCCTAGCTGGTTATCCATCGCCATGTAATCTTGTGAGGTACTCAACACTAGGTGAGCCAAATGAGCTGGATATATCTCAAGATCTTCTGGTCAGAGAGCTAATACGTAAGTGAATAAGCATATTGTTATGCATGGTTCATATCTGTGGCACATATTCAGGCTAGAATATAGTAGTTGATACAGGGAGAGAGTTACCAAGACTACATGAGAAACATGCATGTATCTAAAGTTGAAAGACAAAAGATAAATTTGTACTCATGTTTGTAATTTCTTGCTGGACTACACAATTTCATCATTCAGAAAATTGAGGATACACCAAGGTATTCTTGTAATTAATGTATTATAGGTAGAATCATTTATTAATAATAGCATTTTATTTTTCTTAAACTTATAATTTTTACTTTTACTTAGTTCCCTGGCAGACTTCTGCAGATGGTTCAAGTAATGAGGTATTTGTTTCCTTTTGTTTTTGCTTTTTGTCACAGCTATACGGTGTTACTGTGCATTAATTTATTTCATCTGGGGTGACCTTCCCAGAAAAGAAACCAAGTTTGTTGATATTCAGAGCAATAATTTTTTCTGTTAATTAAAAAATAAAGTGAGCAGTGGGGATATGTAGATTCCATTGGCTGCTCATGTTGTTGATCTGCCACAAACAGAAATAATTCTGAAAAGGATACGAGTTTGTTAAAACAAAGTGACAAGAAACGCTGATACCATGAGTAAAAATAATTCACAACATTTGAAAATAATTCTAAGCTGTTTATTGAATGAAAGATTGAATCATATAATTTACAACCAAGCGAGAATCAAGCAACAAAAATGCCTATTAACACCATGGAATAAAAAGGTCCAACATCGTGACTTCTGAAATCTCTTAGTAACATTGTGTTAGCTTTAAACTCTTGAATTGACTGAACTGAGGTATTTAATGGTCCGAGTTAGCTCCAGGTATACTCATGCAGTACCACACCAAAGGGATAGATCCAAGTGTTCCTTTCTGGCAATCGTTAATTAGCTGCTGTTTCTTTTGTAATCAGCAGATGGCTGCTAACAATGGAAAGCGGAAATTCGGAGAGCAGGTGAGAATAGAAACCTTTCATTATTTTAAATTTGAATACAGTTACTTACTGTGCTGTATTCCAGGCTTTGTAGAACTATATTCACATTAAATTGTTTTTGTATTTTTACATTAGAGCACACCTGAAAATGGCCAGCTAAGAAAAGCAAGGTATGCAATATGAGTTTGTCCTTCAACAATGTATGGGGTTCAGATTTGTTCTTGGTTTAAAGTTGTTCATACCAGGTGGATTTTGATTTTGATTTTGATTTGCATCGTATTCACTATCATTGAATGTACCTGGAACAAAGGAAAATAAAATCAAACTTTGAAGAGAGATTGAACCAAGATCAAATTTAAGCTGCAACATGTTCATTTCAATGTTATTTGAGCTTTATTGTGATGTTATAGAGTGGTTTTCAATTGAGTGTCGAGAGTAATCAGGCAGTTACTTTGGTTTTGGTCTTACTACGGTTTGAGATTGGCAAAGTAGTCTAATTGGTAAGTAATTGGTTTGGTTTTGGTTTTACGACACTCAATTGTAAACCGCTCTATCATCAAGAGTGTTATTGGAACTTAATTGAGATGCTATCGTTATAATCGAATACATACATGTAATTAATATTTGAACTTCATCGTATGAAATTAAACCTCGTTAACGTGCGTGCTTGGTATCATCTGAAAGACTTGTTTGAACAATGCATGTACTTCTAGTTAATAATCAACATGCAAATGGACATTAACCTGTAAGATGTATTAATTACATTAAACAGGAGAACATCAAGTCCTGTCAAAGCGGAAAACCCCGAAGGGCCAAGAATTCTTTTTACTGCAATAGTTCCATCAGAAGTATCAAGATTAAGTGAGGTTAGAAACTAAAGCTGTCATTTTATTAGAAATATCCCTCTTTATGACTGTAACTTTGCCGTAAAGACTGTTTATGAAGAAAATGATGGTGTAAAATTTGTCTTATTATTGTTATTACTATTTTTTTTAGATCATTGTTAATCTTGGAGGAGTCGTAGTGACTTCTGTAAAGGATTGTACTCACCTTGTAACAAGAAAGGTACATTATTTTGAATTGCTTGGACGATTAGTAATTTTTACTGCACACAATGTAGAATTGTTGCTGCTGGGGGTAACCCTGTGATGAACTAGCATCCCATTCAGGGGGGGGGGGGGGGGAGTAGAAATACTCCTAGTCGCTTCACGATACGGAAACCAGGATAAGATCCGGCCTGATGGGCCACTTGGCTCGCATACAGACTCTTTGTTACCGTCTTAATTACCGTAATCTTAGTTGCCCTTTCTACTGTTTTGATTTTTTTGCGTAACAAGTTACCGACTTGAGCCATGGTTGAACCAACCATGGTCGAAGCTCACCAAAATTATTCATAATTTCGCTGATGCTAGGTAATATTCTTGGTTTTATTGGATTATTGTTAAATGGTTGTCTTTGTTTGCAGATAATTCGTACAGTGAAATTCCTTTGTGGAATCTCTGTTGCAAAATATGTCGTGACACCTGATTGGATAGAGAAGAGTCAACAGTCCAGTGCTTTTCTCGGTAATTTTCTTTTCTTTCTAGTTTTCGTTTATAATATATTTATAATATACAATGTACAGGTTCTGTGATCTGACAGCACTCTGGCAATTACTCTTTTCAGCATCAATTACAGTGAGAAATAGAAAGCAGTTTCCGTATTTTTATAGACAAGGAATGGAAGTTTGGAAGAACGAGAAATGTTGTGGGAACAGGAGCTGCAGGGGGGGGGGGGGGGGTGTATCTACAGCTTTTTCAAGTTCTCCTAAACTTTCACGAGTCTTTCTGTGACTCGATAGAAGCACGGAGAACAAGTTTTGGTTTGAAACTCCTAATTTTGAAACTCCGTATTACGTTCATATTGGACTGGCAAACTGTAAATTCTAGTCAAGTGACATGGGCTGTTTAATACATTCAGATCCTAGTGAATTTACTGTGAAGGATTCATTTTCTGAAGACATTTACGACATGGAATTGGTAACGTCGCTACAAAGAGCAAGATCTCGTCCACTCCTGCAGGTGTGTTTGCTCGGATAACGACGTGTAGATCATTCGTCTGCCTGTGAATATTCCCTATTACTGTGTTGAGTCCATCATTGAGCTGTGATTCGTTAGTTTGTCCCCTTTTCTTCTAGGACGTCTACTGTCTTGGATTAGCAAGTGGTAGTGCGTGTGAGAACCTAGTGGTTTAAGAACCCGCTGCCAGAAATTTGCCATTTTAAAACTTCAAAATACAAGAACCTGTTTAGCCAAGCAAGATCAAGCAGATTCTTGTATGTGGGTTACAGGCAGCACTGCATATACATTTTGTAATCAGTGGTGCTAGGCTTATCATAATACAGTTGTGAATAAATACTGTGTATTTAAGGACCAAGCTCAAGTTCATTTATTTTTCTGGTAATCAACAACTAACATCTCCCTCATTGAAATTACGAATAAGAACCTACTTAGCCTAAATTACCAATAAGTACCCCGAAACACAAGAACCTATATTGCCAGGTTTAAAGAAGTGTAGGTTCTTACACGCGGGTTTTAATTATTGTGCTAATATTACTCATTAATTACAATTCGCTAATACTACATGCAAAGCTAAGAGCATCCTAACATGAAAAAGTCCTCAGTTGTTGTAGTTATCCTCGATCTTTATGAACACAACATGGTGGTACAAATTCTTTGTTTTGAGTGCAGATTAACTTACATCAATGTATCTAGATTTTTGTTGGACTCGAAATTGGACAGTTCTGTTTTTCTTTTGTACAGGATATCGTGGTGTATGTGACCCAAAGTGTTGAACCAAGTCCCGCGTCCATGAAGGAAATAATCCAGTGTGCGGGGGGTCAGGTAAGTTAATAACTCACGTGCCAAATGCATGCAGAAAACAAATTATGGAGGTAAATTAGTTCATTGAGACATTTAGGAGTAAACAAGAATAGTCTGAAAAAAAAGTAGTGGTCATGTCTTGAGTTAATAATTATTAATAATGCAGTCAGCTTCTTCAGCGACCTTGAAGGGTAGAGAAAGACAGTCTTAACTGTTTTCACAAAGAAAAACAAATCTACCATGGTAAAATCTTGCGCAAGAATAAAACATTAATGGGAGACTTAACTCACATCCTTGCCTCGCTCCTCTGCAAATGATTAATGTAGAATGTTTGTGCATAACAGGTGTTAACAAGTGTTCCCTCACAACAGCACCTGGCAGAGTATAAGCGCAAGGCTGTGGAACAGGTATACACTGTATAATGCAATAGGCGAATCTTTGCTGACGTCATTGTTTACATTTTTCCTCATTAACATACGACTTTGCGCATAGAAGGCGTCATGCTAGACACGATTTTACTAGAAAAACGTAAAGAGCTTGTGAAACCTAGTAAGTGGTGAAATTTTTGGCTCTTTGGGTGTAATATTCGAGGAGAAATTGGCTGTCAAAAACATCAAAATTTCTGTGTGGCAAAACCGCTAATGAGCTCATACATTCTTTGTAAAATTTTGAGCTTTTAAACCCTCGTCGCACAAAAAGTATTCAATACATCGCGCTCAAATTCCTTGGGACAGTTAATCGTGGTGTGCCCTTTCAATGTTCAGTAGTAATCTCTTTGCAGCTCCATCAGAAACTGTATCGCTTATGGTAATGAGGCAAATATTGTAAATAAAGATTCTCCTATAGTTAAAGAGAATAAAAGATTATGGAAATAACAAGTCCGACGGTATCCTTTTTCCAAATATCACTCATACACTGTATATCTCAACTATGTTAGTTGCTGAGTGGGCAATAGGGTGTCAGTGGCTGGTTACCATTTGTTAGAGTGAACATGTCGGGATGACCGTTGAATAATGGTAAAGGATTTTGCAAAATCAGCAAACCAACCGAACGAGATGGCGCTTACCATTTGCAATTCCATTTCTCGTAATTGTTTTCGGCTTATGAGAGACTGGAAACTGGAAAATTTAGTAAATGGTAAGGAAATTTCTGTTGTCCCGTTCCGAACCGAAAAAGAGGACCACCTCTGGAGGTAGTCTACAATTTTCCGAACGGATTTTCCGGAAAATTACTGTTCCATTTGACTTTGAACCGAAATTTCCGATCTTTTTGCTGAACGATAAACACCCATTGTATACTTCCTTTTTTTCTGAATCCTTGATGGTTTGTGTTTTCTCTGTTCCTCGCTGTAGGGATCTCCTGTCTTATTGATAATTAGCTGTGAAAAGGATTTCCAGCTATGTTCTGAATTTATCAGGAAAGGATTTGGTAAGAAGGAATTGTAGTTCATCTACGTTGTATTGTTTTGAAAAAGTTCCAAGGAGAACGTAACATAACCCACAATGTGACCGTTGTTTATGGGTGGTGTATAATGTATTCGATTGGTCTTTTACGAGGCAGATCCCTCTAAAAATTACAGCTGTTATTAGAACCAACTCAGGAAACTCTGTGAAACTGGTAAAGCAATAGATTGTTCGTAGGAAATACTGACCATTTAGGCTTACCATTTTTTCACTTTTTGAACAAATTATGAGTGTAATTCATATTTTCTTCGATTGTACAACTTGTTTATTGTTGCTGTTAATCTTTCAGATGTACACAATGCTGAACTCATCCTGTCCGGAGTTTTGAAACAGCAGCTAGATCTAGATTTGTATCCTTTCTAATCAGCTTTTCGCTTACATGTAGTTCTTCGTTCTGCTCTGATAATTTGGCCGCGCATCAGGATCAAGGCTTCATTCCCTTGTTGTTGAAATTTGTATTGATATTGTCAAGACAAAGGACATGGGTACATTTATGTGCTTGAGGAAAAGATACACTAACTCGCCATAAGTTCCTCTGTATGACTCTTGTACGCTCACATCTTCTGTTGGGGCTCTGCTCGAATGACACCCAATGCAGGGTTGCCACGGTCAGGGAAAAGTCCGGGAAAATTAAATTTTATTCAAGGTCAGGGAAAAGTCAGCGAGTTTTGTATCAGGTCAGGGAAGTTCTAACTCCCTGTTCAAAGTCCGTGAAAAGTCAGGGAATTTTATCTTAATGTTACTGCAAATTATATTATTAGATGTTTTCGTACATGCAAAGCAAGTTTGTTTTAAAAATTATCTGAGCCATCCTTATTTTTGTTGATTTATGGTCAGAATAATCATCCTGCACAGTCAGTGAAAATTGCTTTACAGTCAGTGAAAAGTCAGGGATTTTTTTTGTTCTGGTGGATGACAACCCTGCAATGAGTTCAACTCTGTAACTCGCGGCAGCTTCCATTGCTCTTGCTCTTCAGGTTTCAGTGTCCATGAAAGGGTTTCAATGATAATAACAATAATTTATTATTCATGAATAATTAGTCATCAGACATGGATTTGGCAATATTACTGCACTTCTATTCACCTTTACTCTCAATTAGATACAAACTCTAGGTGATAATCGACGAGACAATATGATGGATAATCGTGGAATCTCTGTGTAACGTAGAAAGTTATCGCTATAATATGTACATTTATACACCGAAAGGAATGTTATAAACGATGTTAGATGATCGGTATGATAAATATGACAACAAAAACGATTTTTTTTCCCTTGGTGGGTGACATAGCGTGCTTTGGAAAGAACTTGTTTGATAGAGTTCTACTGACTTTCTGTAGATGAAATTTCATACATGTAGTTTGCCCAGTCGTCGAGATGCTTAACTTTGGATTGTCATGCAGTTTACCCCCTAAATGCACGGAGGCTGGAGGTGTTTAGACGCCATGTTCGTTATTCAAGAGAAATCCCCTGAGAGTAGGGAAAAAAGAACAAGACTTTGGTTTCTCGTTAGAAACGAGATGCGTTTCTTTCAATAATCACCAGTTTTTTTTTTATTATTATTAATTTTGTTTTGTTTTATTTTGTTTTTTTGTTTGTGTATGTTGGTTTGGTTTTGTTTTTTGTTGTTCTTATGATATTGGTAACGTATCTCACGGTTAAATAGTGGAATTGAACAAAGGTGCAGCTGATCAATTCTAGAACCTTGAATCTGAATCCGTATTTCCCTATAAATGTCCCCTATAAACACTATAAATGTCATTTCTTAATTTAAATTTAGATATCGCCTTAGGAAATGATTGTTTCATTCTAGACATTATTTATATTAGTATACTTATGAGGAGAAACGCAGTAGCTAGTATTTAGTATTTCCTCATGTTACCTTGCATAGTATCAAGTTATTTCAGCTCACCACTGTAAGCTGCATTTTTTTTAAATCTCGTTACAACTTTAGGCGTATGTACCCAATTGTTTTTAATGTTAGCGTGAAGAACTGTAAATAGAAATTTTAAGTTGTTTTTACTGTAGCTACCGGAAAGTTGTTGAAGACCAACCAAGACTAGTGGTTGTTTTAAGTACCAGAACGAGAGTAAATAGACGTGATTAAAAGAACTTAACTACCACCTAGTTGTTCTTTGTACATCAACAAGATTTTCTTAGGGTTTTGTCGACTTTCAACCTAGATACCGTGTGAGTCCGGAACACTCCGACCTCTAGACTACAGACGTTTGTCCAGTTGTACATGACATGAAAGTAAAATTTAAGAGCACTATTGAAACGAAATACTTCTTATTTAGTTAACCCGCTGTTATTTTATTCAACCAAGTTTGTTTGGGTTAAGTTCAAATCGCCAATGAGGTACCCTTTCTACCGAAAACGAACATGAAGAGCGAGGGCTCTGGAAACGTTACGGGTTTGAAATTCGAAATTCGTTCTCAATCTCGTATTTGTAGTCCCATCTAAAGGTACCTAGTATTTCCAAAGTCAACCTTTAATTGTACGAAGGAAATGATAAGAAATCAGGTTTGGAGCTTAAAACAACAGAGATCTTCATTGACGATTTGTTGAAAACCGACAAGAGTCGGAAACTTAGGCTAAATGTGTCCGGGACGTACATGTACGTAGCTGTGCATACGGACTAATTGTGTAGCTATTTCGTATTCTGTTCTAATACGCTCTTGGAAGAAATAATCAAAAACAAAAGTAGGAATGAGAAGACTCGCATTCGGACAAATTGTGCTCCTGTTCAATTCCTTAGCCCTTCCCCTGCTTTAATCATCAGCTTAGCCGTGTATATTCCTGTTCTTAATAACCGTTTAAGAGCAAAGGTGAATATCAAATGTTTCGGTACTCGTGTATCAAACCTATCACTGTAGCTGCATATTAATCTAAAATTACATTTCGTTCCAAAATGACATTCTTTTTTCGTGTTTACTTTTTGACACATTTTCAAGGCGACTAAAAGGTGCTGTCCACCTCAAGTAACACTCTTGAGTGCGATTTTTTTCTGCTGTGAATCATGGCTTTGCTTACCTCGCTTTCTAGGTCAAACTCCGTGTGCGTCAAAACTAGTCTCACGGTAATTCTTTCGTTTGCCTTGAGTGATCTACGTAGTGTTATCGTGGGTTGTCGTATTATCATCGCTCATGACTGCGGGGTTTCTCTTTTAGCCTCGTGGATATTCGGCCCATTGCGCATATCTTTCTCCAGTGCTAGCAGAGTTACCCTTAGCCACATCTCTCAAATCCTCCTTACTGCCAAAACTTAGCTTTTGTAGAGGTGTCGACGAGAGATATATTCCTTGTGACCTATCAGGTCTTATACTAAAGCGATGGAGGCGTCCATTTCCAACGTCTGTATCTGTCAGTGCTGTGTTCTCTAGGCTGGTTCCTTCCGTGTCGGATACAACTGCACTTGCATGTGACTTTCCTCGTCGTGCAGACAAGGCAAGTGCAGTGTTTATACGTATATGTCTAGCAGACTTTGCTCTCGGTTCATAAGATTCCCGCGCTGATAATGGCTTTACCCTGGATGTTGGCTCTAACGACCGCCTTCTTAACCCTTCCGGTTGCTTGGCACTGTGATCATAAGAGCTGCGTAGATCTGCCTCATTTATCAGACTTGTGTCTGTGTTGTTGATGGCTTCTGTAGATTGATCCCCTCCCTTCAAGGGATTTCCTATTGCAGAATTCGGTCCAGTTGGCATATCTGGCTCGTTTTCGTCGGAGACCTTAAAATGGCACCAATCTATGTAGGGAACAGATGATACTCTTTCTCTACTGCTAGTAGAGTTACTCTTAGCCACATCTCTCAAATCCTCATTACTGCCTAAACTTAGCTTTTGTAGAGGTGTCGACGAGAGATATATTCCTTGTAACATATCAGGTCTTATACTAAAGCGATGGAGGCGTCCATTTCTTACATCTGTGTCTGTCAGTGCTGTGTTCTCTAAGCTGGTTCCTTCCGTGTCGGATACAACTGCACTTGCATCTGACTTTTTTCGTCGTGCAGACAAGGCAAGTGCAGTGTTTATACGTATATGTCTAGCAGACTTTGCTCTCGGTTCATAAGATTCCCGCTCTAGTAATGGCTTTTCCCTGGATGTTGGCTCTAACGACCGCGTTCTTAACCTTTCCGGTTGCTTGGCACTGTGATTATAAGAGCTGCTTAGATCTGCCTCATTTATCAGACTTGTGTCTGCGTCGTTGATGGCTTTTGCAGATTGATCCCCTCCCTTCAAGGGATTTCCTGTTGCAGAATTCGGTCCAGTTGGCATATCTGGCTCGTTTTCGTCGGAGACCTTGAAATGGCACCAATCTATGTAGGAAACAGATGATACTCTTTCTCTGCTGCCAGCAGAGTTACTCCTAGCCACATCTCTCAAATCCTCCTTACTGCCAAAACTTAGCTTTTGTAGAGGTGTCGACGAGAGATGTATTCCTTGTGACATGTCAGGTCTTATACTAAAGTGATGGAGGCGTCCATTTCTTACATCTGTGTCTGCCAGTGCTGTGTTCTCTAGGCTGGTTCCTTCCGTGTCAGATACAACTGCACTTGCATGTGACTTTCCTCGTCGTGCAGACAAGGCAAGTGCAGTGTTTATACGTATATGTCTAGCAGACCTTGCTCTCAGTTCATAAGATTCCCGCGCTGATGAAGGCTTTTCCCTAGATGTTGACCCTAACGACCGCGTTCTTAACCTTTCCGATTGCTTGGCACTGAGTTCATAAGAGTTGCTTAGATCTGCCCCATTTATCAGACTTGTGTCTGTGTTGTTGATGGCCTCTGCAGATTGATCCCCTCCCTTCAAGGGATTGCCTGTTGCAGAATTCGGTCCAGTTGGCATATCTGGCTCGTTTTCGTTAGAGACCTTAAAGTGGCACCAGTCTATGTACGGAACAGATGATATTCTTTCTTCACTGCCAGCAGAGTTATTCTTAGTCACATCTCTCCAATCCTCATTACTGCCAAAACTTAGCTTTTGTAGAGGTGTCGACGAGAGATGTGTTCCTTGTGACATATCAGGTCTTATACTAAAGCGATGGAGGCGTCCATTTCTTACATCTGTGTCTGTCAGTGCTGTGTTCTCTAGGCTGGTTCCTTCCGTGTCAGATACAAGTGCACTTGCATGTGACTTTCCTCGTCGTGCAGACAAGGCAAGTGCAGTGTTTATATGTATATGTCTTGCAGACCTTACTCTCGGATTATAAGATTCCCGCGCTGATAATGGCTTTACCCTGGATGTTGGCCCTAACGTCCGTCTTTCTGGTTGCTTGGCACTGAGATCATAAGAGCTGCTTAGATCTGCCTCATTTAACAGACTTGTGTCTGCGTCGTTGATGGCTTCCGCAGATTGATCCCCTCCCTTTAACTTTGCTGGATCTTCTCGGGAATTCCTTCGTGGCTGAAAAGTTCCCGTGAACTCTTGTGTTACCGCGTTTATCTTAGATCTACGTTGCTGCTCGTATTCATTCCCGGGCAAGATCCCGTCTTCGCCATCGTTTGCTCTGTTTATTTTTTCCACGCTCTCTGGCATAGTTGCGTCCGATATTACATCAGATCCTTCTCTTACGACAGCCCGTTTCCTGAAAACAGACTTCCGTCTTGTCGTATCCAGTTGATCGTATAGTGAGGATGGGCTGGCTATGTCAACTTTTGAATGTGTTATCTCTTGTAGGGTACCCTTCACTGCAACATTTGTGTTTGGTTTCAGCGTCGCCCTGTTATTTTCCCACAATGACAGCAATGCTAAGCTATCCTGGGAGACTTCAGACTTGGTTCTGCCTGCTTCCTCGTTTCCTATGCTGTGCTCGGATATACTGTCATCATCGGTCAGCAGTTTCCTTCTACATTCACTGAGCTCTTCATTTACCTTGCCCTTAAATCCTTCCATTGAATTTATTAACTTTTCCTTTCCATGAACCACTTTTGACCAATCTTTCCTCTGGCATTTAGAAGACGTTACCAGTAGTCTTTCAAAACTTTCCTGATCGAAGTCACTATACCGTCGCCCACGCCTACTTAATTTTTTACTTTTCTTTGTACTGTGCGCTGTTTTCTCATCCCTTGCTACCCGTTCTATGTCCCCTTCTAACACTCTTGTCAAAACGACTTCCCTCGCCCATCTGTCCCGCTTGTAATTTCGCGAAACTCCACGAATATTGCGAACAACAGCTAATCGCTCCGCAATTTCGTATCCGAATCGCTCGATCTCTTTTTCCCGTGGAGAATTTTGAGTTCTTTTAGAGAAACCTTTCAAAATATCCATTAGCCCTCCACTCACGGAAGTACTTCTGCGCCTTCCATTCCCTTGGGACGAGGAACGTCTCATCATTACGTAAATCTCTGAAGTTCTGCAGGTGCTAGAGCGCTGCGGCAAATCTGGCGGCCTTTTCCTGCTTCTACGGGCCTCTGTGTGCGCGGTGCCACATTGAAAGTCAAACCAATAAGGAAAGGCTCCGTCCAGGACTTCTGACGTCAGACCGTCTCCGCTATTTTTAATTGCCAACAGACATTCGTGCAGGGTGCGGAAACATGGTCTATCTGCAGGGTCCTGAAGGCATTCCGCTATTATGGATTGGATGTAGCCTGGCCAAATTTCAAGCATGGGAAGTGTCATTTGATGATGGCATATGGCTTGTTTGATGGAGCATGTAAGCCAAGACCACGGAAGCTTCCTTGCCAGGGTCTCCCACATCAGGACACCAAAACTAATGCAAATGAAACAGGAAGGTGTATTTAACTTTCCAAGCATCCAGTTCTTTATAAAGCATTTTTTTTTTTTTTGCTTTTTACTGTTTACTACGGGTGTAAAGTTGCACCGTAAGAAAGGCAAGTTTGCGCTTCATGTCTTTACAAACGAGTAAATATTCCATTAGCGGCATATCGCAAACGTTTTTGCAGTTGTTAATTTTTGAATCTGAAACATGATTTTTACTATTGTTTTGTATTTGAGTTGAAAATCTTTGGCTTCACATTACCTGTTCATATAGTAGAAGTAGTATAGTACTAGTACGGTTTGCATAGGATAACTTTGAACCCTATGGTATCCAGCCAAAAATATCCCTTGTGCAGACTACATTGGCAGTATGGTACGTCAAACCTGAATCATGAAGCCCACTAATATAGCCCATCATCGCCAAGGTACAAAAAGTCAATTAAATGGCAACCATGCCACAAATTAAAAGTTTAGAAAGTTTACTTAACGCGACAAAAACCAACCTATAAGCATCACCAGCCATATTTGGTGGTTCGTGTAAAAGCTGCTCGGGTGCCATCCAGTTTTCGTGTACTGAGCATGCGTTCTCGTGTTTCTGTTCACCGTCCTCCTGTGAGAGCGCCAAGTTACCAATCTTAGCTCTGAACTTTTCGTACACAAAAACTGAGAATGGATTAAGGAAGCCGTGCACTATGGAATGGCAGTGAAGATATGTCATTCCCTCAGCTACATCTAGAAGTAAATGGACTCTTTCAGGCAAGTTCATCTCTGTTCGTGTCTTGTAAAGTAGGTGGTTCAGAGAAGCCAACTGAAAATGTTCCATAACAAGGCAGAAGTGCTGTGGCTGAGGGCCCAGGCATACTGCCATGAGAAGAGACACCCGCGGGTGACGTAACCAGCTGGAAGAAGATGTAAAAAAAGTCGTAAATTTTCAGTTCTTGCTTAGTTGCACAGACATGCCATAATTATTAGGTTCTGCATTCTATCAGACAATCCGGCCTCGACCACTGACCCGGGAGGGGGGGGGGGTACTCCCTTATATGAGCTATATAGGTATGTGCGGCCCAAAGGGTATGGTTTTTCAGCCGTTTTGGTCATAAATAGGATATCGATTTTGGGCATTTTGGTCATAAGTAGGGATGGTTTTTGCACTCGTCTTGAAATGGTTATTATTTTGTTTATAAGAAGCCACTCTTTCATCAGTATTTTCGATAAGACCATGAACAAAAGCCCTTCACAACGCCTTAACATCGGCCTGAACAGGTAACTAATTGGTCAGGTCATAAATAGGGTAGGGAAAGTCGCAGATTTGGTCATAAATAGGGAAAGGATTTTGGGGAGCGGTCCGCACACTCCCAGCCAATTTTTCTGGGAGCACCCCCCGGGCTACTGACAACCAGTTACTTGAAAACGGTCTCACTTGAAAGATTGGCAAATAGCAGATTATTTATGCTACCAAATTTTCATCAATTAAAGAATTGAAATCAAAGATCAAATTAAACTCCTCAAATTAAACAGGATGACAATTTTGTCAAGTAACCAGGCTTGAAAAGGTACAGATGGTTAAATCGAGAAAGAGACTTTTACCTGAGTAGATCCGCTTCTTTCAGTAGAAGTTGCCTGCTATCCTCCCGTCCCTTGAAACGTTTCACAGTCACGGGGGTGGAGTGCCACAATGCACTTTGTAGGGTCATGTGCGGCATATCGTCGAACAGTTTAATGCAAGGAGTTTTTAACTCTCCACAGGTTATTTGAGGAATAACAGCCTCTAGTCCGGGTAGGACAACAGACTGAATAGTTTGGATTTCTACCTCCTAGTCGGGAAACGGACAAAAAAAATATAGAAAACAGAAATAAAAGTTATGGTACAAATTAAAATGACAATTATGGAAACACTACCTGGACAAGAAAGATCAAAATAACTTAAGATAATAAGAGTTTTAAGACATCTAATAATTATATATTGTTTCCGTAATTGTCAGTTAAATTTAAACCATAGGTTTTCTGTATATCATTAGTATTGTTTTCTCCATTATCGTCAGCTTCCCTTGTCACTAAATTATTTTCGCTTAAACAGCTCGTGCTAATTCTGTTTCTTACTAAAGTATAGCCTGCGTAGCTGGCGATTTAGTTAGTTGGTTAGAGGACCGAAAAGAGCGTGATCCGCGTAAACGAGCGGCGAAGCCGCGAGTGGCCTGGAGGGAAAACCACCAAGCCTCTGGCGGCTTGCCTGCCCGTTTTCGCGGCTTCGCCGGTTGCCCTATCGCGCGCTCTACCCCAACTTAATTGCCAGCTACACAGGCTAACTAAAGTACCACTTTAAGTGCGCGCTTTCTCACGAGGCGTTTCCAATTAACAATTATGGTACCTTTTGTTTGTGCTCAGCTTCTAATTCAAGTAAGTCATGCCCGTCTTTGGTGAGGGCTTCATCCTTTAACAGGTTTATGAATCTGATAACTTTTGTGCTGTGCTTTTTGTAAGCAGACACAATCGCACTTTCTTTGTGGTCAGCGGAAAGCTGATCTAGTGAACCTCCATATTGAACCAACAGAGCTAAACATTTCACGTTGTTTTTAAAGCAGGCTTCGTTCACTGGAGAGTAACCCTCTTTGTTAATCCTGTGTGGACCAAAAGACGTAGACTTAAGTGCAATGCAGTAGTATGACAACTACAGACCAGAGAGCTCGTTGCTGGCCGATAACAATCATAGTCAATAGTTGTCGGCAGTTAATATTATAATAATTTGATGGAGTTCTCCCACAGCAGACTGAGGGTTAAAGTTGTCTTATGTCTAAGTGTTTGTCCCAGATCTTGGCAAATAGGGTTTGCTCCTTGCGCGATGACAACTGCGTGTTTTAGTGCTGAAACCGCTCGAGACAAACATTTAGGCTTCGCCTAATAATACCCGACATAGTGTATGCTTTAGCCGTCCTTAATCCCATTTGATACGGAACGAACACTGTCTCAGTTTGCAGGTCTTCGCAGTCTCAAAGTTAAATAAGGGACTTAAGATTTGAGTACCGACCAGTACCAGAGCAAGATCGACTACGAGTGCAACTTTTCTATTCCAGTTTGCAGGCTCCACATCACACACCCATCTCATCCCATGAGCTACCCTCTCTACCTAAAACCAACATGAGGAGCGAGGGATCTGGATATTTCGCTGGTTTGAAATTCGCAAATCGTATTCTTACTCAATCTCGTACTTACAGCCAAGCTAAAGGTCCCTAATAACACGATAAAAACTTGGCCGGTTATCAGGGTAAGATGCAACCTTCCCCCGTTAGTTCCTGGCTCTCCTTGGAAACGCCGCTAACAGTAGGAGAGCGAATAAATTGAGACGAACTCCAGGTTTAATGTTACAAGACTAAACAAGACAAAACGCCTCGAGCAAGGGCTGGATTATATCAGTACTAACAACACATGCGTAGACAAGGAAAAGCGTGGACGGCTTAGTAACAATACGGCAACAGCTATGGCGGAGAGAAAACATTTTAAGGGACTCTTCCTGTAGGAGCTAGGGCTATGAATTATGTTCTTGTACTGAAGGTTAACCCTCGGATGTACAAGCTAATTCATACCCCCATGGGCGGGCGGTGGATGGAATCCCCCTCTGCGTTTGTGTTCTGTTAAGGTAAAGCGAAACAGATTTACACTGATTAGATAGCCCTGAGCTTGCTCTACAAGATGATACCAATTTTTTGTTGCTTATGACGTCATATGATGTCAAATGAAGTCATTTGACCCGTCATCTTGGATCCGCCATTTTGGATTTTACTACTTTCCTAAAAAGTCAACACAAAATCAAGCCACATTGCTTATAAAATGTACAAATGCATGAATTTCTGTAATTTTATGAAGAAAACTGGAAGGAATACAGAATTATTTCAAAAAAAGTTGATTTTTGGCCAGACCAACTGGAAATGTGATGGCTGCCATGGCAACATAAAAAATGATGGACACGCAATTGACAAATCAAAATTTCTGCAGAGAATGAAGGAACAGCTACTGAAAATTTTAGCCCTTAAAGTAAATCGTCTTTTCAAAATTTGAAAAAACCTTACATTCATTGAAGTCACCTGGGTTTTCCTTGTACGTCCGAGGGTTCAAGTTCATCGTACGTATTTGGTAGGCGTTTTACTGCAAATCCGCGAATTTTAACGAGATTACGAACGGCGGTAGCAGTCAATTTTGTGACTCATCTCGACTTAATATTGATTGACTGAGGGGCTGTTCATATTTCATACTTCGTTTTCAACAAATATATAAGTCATGTAGCGACTGCAAGGCATGACAGAAGTCAATTTATATGCCTGACTTACAATATGACGAAGAATTGAGTTCTAAAAAGAAAAGTCATAAGGCACTTTTCTGAATGAAAAACTTAAAGTAAGACGAGGCCAAGATCTAATAACGACCCAAAATTGAACAAACAGCATGCTTAAGAATGACACAGACGTCCAATATACCAAGCAACTTAAGAAATTAAGGTTAACTTTTTCTAGATCCCTGCATCATTAACCCTTGATACTTTTCATCAGTCTATTTTGCCGTTTAATGCTCTGTGACAATAAAACAATGATCCCTAATTATTTTGTATTTATTATCACTTATCTACATATCGATACTATTTAAAAATTATGCCGCTTTACCTGTTAGGGTCTGCTCGACAACTCAAAAGATATTTCACGCACTTATGTTGATTTCTACTAACAGCGTGATAAAGAGCTGAATTCCCAGAACTTTCACAAGCATCCACGTCAACTCCACTGTTTATACATCGCTTTACTTTGCGCAAATTACCACTAAAGGCATAATCCAGCAAGCGAACAGCCATTTCTAGTCCTCTCAATTTATAAAAATCCTATTATTCAGGTTAAACTCAAACTTATAGCGTTAATTATTAAAACGGCGCACGAGATTAAGTAAGTTAAATAAAGCGTGCCATTTGTGACGTCACTTGAGAGTTCATTACGCAATTAGCATGTTGCGACTTAAAATCACTCGTGGGCGTGATTAGTCCCGTCTTGTCACAGATAATGCTACTGAAACTGTTTTTCGAAGCTTACAGTTTTCCTCGGGCTTCACTCTTGGAAAACTGTGTACAGCTGCACTTACCGTGTGGCACTAACTTTTTGCGGGTTCTAATTTTTGCGATTTTTGCGCTTTTTTCTACGATTCACAAAAAAAAGTTCCCGCAAAAAAAAAAAAAAAAAAAAAAAAAAAAAAATAATAATAATGATAATAATTCCCGAAAAAATTTCCTTCAGTGGCGAAACTATGTCTGCAAACATCACAAGTAGAATCTTGTTGCTGTCATTTATTTGAAACGTCTCTTTCGTTCAGTATTAGGGAAGGGCCATTAGAAAAGTGATGAGGGAGGGGTGGGGGATTTTTGGCTCGCGTGAAATGCGAGAATGACTCTGATCTTCATTTATTTACTTCTTTGGAACTTAAAATAGAAAGAAAAAACACAAATAAATGTTTAGGTGGCCTCAGAATGGAAGATCGAGGTGTACAGAATCCTCAAACCTTTCTGCTGAAGAATTTTTCTACCTTTAACCGCCGCGAAAACATGACGATCGGAGCGTTTTCAAGTAAGTTTTGAATAGGCGGATTTAAGGCAGCTTCCTGGACTTACAACTAACTCGTGCATCCAGGTCACAACTTTGCTAGTTCATTAGGACTTGAGGCCGTGACGACATGAACAAAAAGTGTTGTGTTCTAAAAAAGCCCGAGTTCACGCAGACATTCGTCTTGTCTTTCTACTGCAACCCTTTGCATGATGTTTGTCTTTTTTTAATCTGCTTCCTACAATATTTGCCAGCGAGTGGCGCGTTGATCTTCCTTCGTATGTTGGGACGGTCCAGAGAAAGAGACTCCAAAGTGTTGACGTTGATGCCTGCGCCTAGGTCTTTGAGGGATTCTTGCAACTGAACGCTTGCTCTGACACAGTTCTCTATGCAGCAGCCGTTTATGCAGTTAACTGTCTGGCATTCATTTTTTTACGTCAGGAAACCATTTACCGAAAGGCAGCGTTTTGCTTTCCGTTTCTTGTGTTTAAAAATCATCTGGAGCCTTTAATCATTCGATAATTCGTCGAATTTTTTGATCGCTTTCGAACTGAAATAATGCTAGCCTTCGTCGCGCACTAAGTTTCCAAACGGTTTTACTTAGGTACGTAAAGGAATTTTCCTTTACAATCGAATCGCGATGAAAGAACCATAAAGTATTTCCCTCATTACAATCGAAAAATCGTTTCACCTTCTATCTCTCGAATATTAAACTTGACACGATTGATGTTCGAAATGTCTAACAGGAAGTGAAGGAAGGAGCGTAGGAAGGAGCGAAGGAGGGAGCGAAGGTGCGAAGGAGTAAGTCTCATCCACACCTACAACTTGGAAAATATTACTTTCTTTTAGCTTGGAAAATATTATTTTCCAAGTTAAAAATGGATAAAATTGGGTGCCATTTTGTTTTGAATAATTGACATGTAGCATCTCCAAATTCAATTTTCTCAGTTTGGGAGCTAAAGTAAAATGACTCATTCTTAACTGTATTCAAAACGTTATCTTGCTGTAATTACTTTTTGGTAGCTTTATTTTTCCATGTGTTACTCAAACACTCAGTATATTGTTGGAATATTTATCACACTTTTCAATAAAATGTGGCTGTTGAGGTTTAAATACCAAGATTATAAACTGACATTGAGATTATTAAAATTGATAATAAAAGAAAATTCGTTATACTGTAGGTAAAATTTAGAAAACCTGAAGAAAAAATTCCTATTGGATAAATCACTTTGGTATTTGATACATACTATTAAGTTTTATCAAGAGAATAATCCCTTGGTTTTGCACACTTATTTATTGCACAGTTTTTGTAAATGTTTTACGATAAAAACCGGGCAATCAAAGAAAGTGAATTTGAGTGAATTATGTTGCTTTTATCTTCTTTGACAAGTCATTGACGACATATTTTAAATTTGAGGAATAATCAAAATATTAAAGTTGTGAATAGTTAAGATCGAAGAGTTGACACAAGTATGAGACCAAAACAAACACTTGAAAATTTGTCAATATTTTAAACACCACCGTTTTGAGCAATTGTTAATTTTGCTGAGTTATAATTAGGCTCATTTAATACCAAAATGCGACCCTTCCTATGCATGAACTTTTATTTTTCTTAGGGTTTCCCTATGCACGAATTTTGTTTTCGCTGCCATTTTCCCTTGCTCGATTTTTTTTTCCCTCACCAACCCACCCCCCCCCCCCACCCATCACTTTTTTAATGGTCCGCCCCCTATATACACGCAACAATACTCTGTTCTGATTGGCTAAGAACAGATCAATTAATCCCAAATCAGTGTAATTTCCTCAGTGCAGAAAAGTGAAATCGATTGCAAAATGGTGAAACTGAAAATGATTGATAAAATTGGCCTCGGACAGACAAAATGGCAGACAAAAATTAGACGAAGATTGAAATTCTTTAACTAAATCTTAATACAAAGACTTCATAACGAAGCAAAGTACAAAGCCCAGCAAAAATTACTAAACCAGTTGTCGCGAAGTGTGTCAGACAAAAAATATACACAAAAGCAGGACGAAACATGAACTTGAACTTGAAGTGAAATATGTCGGAGCCGATCACGACGGCATTACAAAATCCCAGTTGAAAAGATATGTTAAAATTCTTCAGTACTGCGAACGCAAACGCGAAGAAGGAAAGAGCAATGATTAGGTAATTTTGTTCACCAGCAAAACGCGGCAAAACCTTAAAGAGGCAAATCTAACCCGTACAACGTCCAATGGAGAAGCTTACATTTAAGTCAGGCAGCAACCGGGAGAAGTTAATAAATGTCCTTCAGGGCTAAAAAAAATCCTTTTATTGGTAGATTTTATTAGAAGTTTAAGCATTTAAACTGTGGTTAATGAGCTGTAGTCTATATCATAGCTGTCATCTAAGGTTGTCACCAGTTCTGTTATCTTCCCCCTATTAGCCGTTGTGCAATAACCTTAGG
Source organism: Orbicella franksi (assembly GCF_964199315.1). Taxonomy (NCBI): domain Eukaryota; kingdom Metazoa; phylum Cnidaria; class Anthozoa; order Scleractinia; family Merulinidae; genus Orbicella; species Orbicella franksi. Next base: position 20,501,628 of record NC_138154.1, read on the forward strand.
TCAATGTCCACTGCAACCCAATAGTCTTACCATATGGGAAATCATACGACAAAGTTCCCAGTGATTTTCCACCATGCTCTCATGTGATTCCAGCGTGCTATACCCCTCCCAACACCCTCAATCCCCAGTTAGTAAAATCCCATTGTTTTCTGATACTGTCCCAGTTGTGAGCTAGTATTTAAGCTAGACCGTTCTCCGCTTTCCCCTCCCTCCCTCCCTGTATTGGTAGCTTTGTCCTTTCCCATCTTTTTCCTCCATGTGGTTGTAATTACCTTTCGTGAGAAGGTGGCTTTCGCCTGCTGAACCTTCTCGGTTTCTTCACTGCCACGTTCTATTTGTTATATTGTGTGTAAACCATAGCTGCTTAGTCAATAAAGGTTTTTTTGGTGCTGGGAAGTGCAATCTAGGCTGCACTTTACCCCACAGTAAGTGCTATGGCCACCCTTGGAAATAGGTCCGGATCTCTCCAGGATGGTGTCATCGTAGCATCTGACCTACTGTCCTCCCAGAGGGGCACCCCCTCTTCTGGTCAATCCTATGTTACTTCCAAGGAAGTAGGTCCGGATCTCTCCAGGTTGGTGGCAACATACGTTCCCCTAGAGACGCCGCTACTCTAGGGGAGATAGGCTCTGTCTTCCCTGCCACCCATGTTTTGCCACCATAATCAATGGTTTGTTTCTGTTTCCTGTTTCCCAGCAAAAGGGGAGGAGGGGGGGGGGGGGGCGGGTTGCAATGTTGTTACCCATATAAATATCCTCGCTGGTACTGTTAGATCTGCCCCTCCCCCTGTGTGGGTGTGGCTTTAATAATTTATGCTAAATTGCACACCAGCAGGGTCTCATTAAGCTTCGTTTCTCGACTTTGGTTAGGGCAACTTTTACTGGGTTGAAGAGTTTCTTCTCGGCGAAGATATAACTTAAAACACGGCACAGAGCCTGTTTTCAACCGCTTAAAAAACAGCTGGCAAGCAAGCCGCAGCAAAACCGCAGGATTTTTTTTTTTCGTTGCTTTCCTGTTACGTTCTTCAATAGTCAACTGTGATTAAAGACTACTTTTCACGGTTAAAAGAAACTGCTCAGTTTTCATACATGACTTGGAGAGAATGAATGAAGTCAACATGTCAAATTTTTATCCCGTAAAGTTGAAGTAGCTTGACGCCTCCATTTGTCACGTAAAGACTGAAGCGTGACAGAAACTGTCACTTGTATATTATTAACAAGTAATCAAATGATTTTTCTCGTGTAGTTTGGAATAAATAAGCACTCCAAAATTTTTCAAGACTACAAATTGCACGATCGAGCAGGACTCGTGCAATTTTTTGTGGTCTTTGAAAAATTTACTTGTACTTTAATGCACTCGAAATCATTTGATTACCTATACAAACAAGACGATGAAATGAGAAACACGACGATCAGAAATAAAAAAAAAAGGTTTACAGGAAAGGATCGTTAGAAGGTGCTCCAACGAGAAGAGCATCTACAATTCTGTATAAGAGCACCATGTAAACGTGTTAGAGTGACTCTGATTACTGGATTGCTGTGTTTTACTCCCGGGTGGGGGTACTCCCAGAAAAGTTGGGTGGGGGTGTGCGCCCACCTCCCAAAACTCTTACCCTATTTATGACCCAAATCTGCGATTTTCCCCACCCTAGTTATCACCTGGCCAAAAATTCAATACCCTATTTATGACCGTTGCGGCTGGCACAGTTGCGCTAATCATAATTTATGAAGGGCTTTTCTTGACGGTCTTATTGATAATGATAAAAAAGTAGCTTCTTCAAAGAAATATACCCAATTCAAGACTAGACTGCTAAAACCATACCCTATTTATGACCAAAATGGCCAAAATCGTTACCCTATTTATGACCAAAACGGCTGAAAAACCCTACACTTTGGGGGCCGCTCATACCTATATAGCCCATATAAGGGAGTACCCCGAGGTTTTATTTCTCTGCATGTTGTTTCACTTGTCAATTGCATCTAGTTTAATCACAAAATGCGAAAATGTTGTAATTTCAATTGAACGCGACCTCCCGAAAATGCTAAAAAATTAGTGCCCAGCAAAAAATAAAATAAAATAAACAATCCTTTGCAATTGCAAAAATTAGTTTCCGCAAACTACAAAAAAATCGCCGATTCGCAAAAGTAAACTCCAGCAAAATTTAGTGTCACACGGTAGGAACAAATAACGTACTGTCACTAACTCCTTGCTGATTCCACGCCGATTTATATTTATATATTATATCAGGAACCATAATCGGGGACGGAGACCGTAAGTCTCGGGATTCGCGCGCACCTATGATATGGGACAATTTTTCTATTTTTAGAACAAATTGCGCCATCCTGACGTCATTTATCCGCGCAGATTCACGCACATGTCAGGGGCTCTCGCGTGGATGTTGTCACGTTGCGTGATCAAATGGTGAGAGTTAAGAGATTCTCTTGCGTATTTTTCACAGCGATGGTAGGGAATAAGGCAGGGAATACGAACCTGGGCGCTTATATGTAGTTTTATGCTCTGAGCTAACGGAAGAGGTGGCTTTTTCAGGGTCGAAAACAAGACTTCAATCTCGCGCTGGGAATGAATAATAAGATCTGCTCACGCTAGTTGTAAGCTTACGCGAATGTTTTTGCGTTTGTTCTGACTTAACAATATAGCAAGAAAAACTCTCTACTCTGGTATCGAGTTAATTTGTGAGTTTCTCAGACAATGGTTCATCATAACCAAAACCTGTTTTGACGGTTTCTCATTGTTTCTGCTTGTTTGGTGAGTTTGCAAAAGTTTTTGAAAGGAAAGTCTGACGCGTACAATTCGCTCATTTGCATAGTGCAGCTCGCGCACTTTCAGTCCGAGTCGGTGTTTTCAATTGTCAACAAATCTTGACAAAGATTTCTTTCGTTATCTTTTGTGCTGAGATGCTGCAACAAATTTCGCGAACGCGAAAAAGGCTACTAACATCATGAGTGTTTCTTCAACATAAGCATAGTGAAGTTTTACACTGCGAAAATGAAAATAGACAAGGAGTTTTGATAACTCGATCAAGAAAATCGAAATCGTTATTCCAAGTCGATTAAAGAGAGCGTCATAGTAAATTTGCTGATTATTTCTGCTTTATTCACATATTTTCAGCTTAGCTTTAAATATGCTCTCAAACATTTATCAATCTTAAACATATTTAAAAACTATAGAGTTATTGTTTGAGTTCGATGTACGCTTTCACACGAAAGTGCGGCGGAAGTACAATTTGTCATGTTTACTGACTGTACAAAAACACGCATCGGCGGGCTCTCTCATTCATCGACAACAGAGAATTTACTGGATTTTTACACGAATAAAACTGAGCAGTATCTACAGACGTAAAGTTATTGGGCCTTGATGAAACATCAAGCGTTGCTCACAATTCAAGCGAAACTCAAACTAGCAATTATTTTTGTTTTACTTTTCGGTCGCGATAGACTGACAAATTCCTCGCAAGCGTGTGGCAAGAGGAGCTAGGAAGCTGTGAAGTCCTGAAGCTATGCTATATCTAAATATATCCAGCTAGTTTTTTGCTGTGTAATGGAAAAGCTGTTAATCTTCAACATATGTGAAATTTATAATAAAGTTTCCATATAACGCGCGCTCTGATTGGCTGAAACAGCGTGCTTTATCAGAGAACAGAGCACGGGTTGATGACGGTAAGTTGGCTTCCAAATTTTTGCTTCGGAATTTTGACAAATTTGACCCAAATTAAACATCCCCTGTGACTCAGACAAACGCACTGGAAGCGAGCTATTTTTCTGCAGTAAATATGGCTCACAGAGACCATTGTTAGCAACAGTAGTGTTAAAACTGTACTAAAATAAGAAGTTTTACTAGATTCCCGCCGACAAAACATGTAAAGCTGTAGCGAAATTCACAAATTCTAAACCTAAACAGTGCTTCAATAAAGACATTAATTTTGTTACGAAGGCAGAAATTATACTAAGAAGTAAAACAACGACAGAAAACAATTGAACTGTCTCTGTTTATGATGAGAAGCTTTATTTTTGTAAATTTACAATTAAAAATGCTCATTTGCTCAAACAACACTTACATGCCGTGTAGTAACGCTCGTTCTCCGGTCATCTCAGCGAAGTAAACCGACGAGTGGTCAGTGCAAAACTTGCTCTGATATTCTCTTCTGTGTTCGAAGTAGAACCAGTGGGAGCCGTTAAGTCTTTCTAACTTAGGGTACTGTCACTAACTAACTCCTTGCTGATTCCACGCCGATTTATATTTATATATTATATACATTCACTCTTTCATTTATCCATTTATTTGTTCGTTCCTTGGTCCGTCAGTTCGTTTGTTCGTCCTTCGTTTGTTCGTTCATTCGTCCGTTAGTTCGTGCACTTGTTTATTCAATCTGTTCCTAACGACTTTCAACTCTGTCTTGTTATTAGTCCCTAACATTCACAAAACGTTGTATGCAATTACTTTCTCGATCCTCTTCGTGTAAAGTAGTTCATAAAAATGTTAAGCGATCTCTTTGATCATATGAAAACAACTCTCCAGCGATCTAGCACACGTTTTTACGACTGCTGAGAATAGACCTTGTTTCATAGGAAAAATACTCCAGAGATTTCAGCCATCATTACAACGGCAAATATATAAGAATTAACCGCGTTATTGCTTAATCCGAGTTCTCTCTAGTATTTTATTTATTCCGTAGTGATCCTGGCGACCACATGGAAACTGATAGTCGTAAGGTCCTGTAGCGATAATAGCTTTCCTCTGGCAAACGGACACCGATCGATGTACATATAAAATACAGACTGCAGACTACGAACTGCGGGCTTACCCTAATATTGACCCAGTACTCATTAAAAAGTAAACTTTAAGCTATAAATTAGCTCTAACCATGTGTAATATTAACTCTAAAACAAACTCTGTTTGCTCTTAAGCTAACTGCTAAGTTAAAACCTAATTTCAGTCTGCAGTGTGCAGTGGCTGAGAAAGGTCTTTAGCTTAATGACCAGCTTAGCAGTTAGGATTTCAGGTTAGAACTAATCTTCAGAGTTACAGTTACTTTTTAGTAAGTATTTCGTCTAGGTTAGGGTCAGTCTGCTGTCCCCAGTCTGTATTCTGCAATGTACACTGACCGATATGGAAACTGCACCTTAAAACAATACACATACCACATCTGTTCATTTTCTGCTAAGCAATTTTTACTTAACCCCCAAATACAAACAATGATTAGGCTAACGACGCTTCTCAGCTTATAGTATTTTCGCAGGGGATCCGAACACTGTGTCAGCAATAACATAATCATTAATAAATGCACCGTTATTTACCTGTGTTCCTTTGTCTTTTAGAGTCGTTTAGAAGGGATTTGAATGAAGTGAAGGTAGTTTACATTTCTAACATTATCTTGTCTGCCGCTTTGTAATTATGACGCTCAGATGACTTCTTGAGTTTTCATTATCGTCATTAACTATTAACTCTCATCGTGGGAGAGACTCTCAGGTTTCATAACGGCCATAATGGAAACTCGAGTTCAGAGCATCACATTTACAAAGCGGAAGACAAGATAATGTTTGAAATGTAAACTGCCTTCTCTTAATTCAAATCCCTTCTAAACGACTCAAACAGACAAAGGAACACAGGTAAATAACGGTGAATTATTAATGATTATGTTATTGCTGATACAGTGTCCGGGTCCCCTGTGGTATTTTGCAGTTTGTCAGCCGACCCCACCCAACACACTCAGTGGCTAGCTATAAAAAAGTTAAAACTCCCAGTATTCAAAATTGACAAGAAAGAACTTGTTCTTGGCATTGCTTCATTGCTTTGCGTCTGTAGCCTGTAGGGCGCCTCTCTCAGCCGTATATGGAACAGGTGCCAAACTTTAGCCTGAGGACTCCATGGGTTCCAGAGCGGCAACATTTCTGGTCAGCAATACCAAAAAGACAATTTTTAAAACAATACTTTGTGTAAAAAAGAAGGTGCAATGATCTTAAATCGAGGTTATAAAAGTTGTATTCAACACGTTACCATTTTCGTTGAATATAAGGCTGAATAATGTTTAAACACGTTATATAATATTTTGAATTACTCTCACACGTTGATTGGTTATTAATTATTATATAAAACAAGTAGATTCTATGTTGCCGTGCGTCTGTCCAGAAATAGATCACAGAAGACGTCATAATGTGGTAAAAACATTAGTGACACATTCACCTACGGCTCGTGCGCCACTTTTAATTTAAACCAATAAGAATGGGGAGAAAATTTAGTGGTGAACTATAATCGCTGTGGACAACGATCGCGGAGACCTTCAGTGATAAATTGTTTTTCTTCGAAAATATTACCTTCTGGGTTGGGTTGTATGCGTATGTTCCACAGCACTGAACATTGGACGCTCTAGGCGAGAGATATCCTTGGCAGCATATCTATAAAACAGTCTTGTTTGCAAGAGACATGCAAGAATTTCAATCAGAAAATAATTGGCAAGATATTGAGCTTACCTATATATATATATATCTTATTTGCTGGCCGGGAGGTCTGTATTGGGACCGAGGTCTATTTCAGAAACTTTTTGATCCTTTGCTGACTTGGCAGAAAGGTGTATTAATGGGTCATCGGCATATAAGCTAGTCTTGCAATACTTGAGCCAACGTGGTAGGTCATTAACGTATATCAGAAACAACAGAGCCCTAGTATGCTGCCTTGGGGCACTCCAACTGTGATAGGCCTGGGACAGGATCGAATTTCCTTGCTTGCGGTCTGTCTATGTCTATGTCCATGTCCATGTCCATGTCCATGTCTATGTCTATGTCTATGTCTATGTCTATGTCTATGTCTATGTCTATGTCTATGTCTATGTCTATGTCTATGTCTATGTCTATGTCTATGTCTATGTCTATGTCTATGTCTATGTCTATGTCTATGTCTATGTCTATGTCTATGTCTATGTCTATGTCTATGTCTGGAGAAAACATGAAGAAACTGACCTTCACTTACAAGTCGCTTTTCTTCGAAAACATTACCTTATAGGCTGGGTGGTATGCCTGTGATCCGCAGCACTTTGCATACCCATATGGTTTAGTCGAGAGACGTCCTAGGCAGCATATCTGTAAGAGAGCGATGTTTAGAGAAATGCAACAGACATACATTCCCTTCAAGAGAAAAACTATCACGTGAAAATAAAGTTATAAGCATAGTTAATTGTATGCCTGCGATAAAAAGTGTAGATTTTACAAGCGCAGAAAGCTGAGCTTTTTTGAGGAAGAGGAGGAAACTTACTGCCAGATGGTCTCAGAAGTACCCTTAAAGTGCACCTAACCCCAAAAATTTTTTTTCGCTAGAACGAATCTACTTATTATTTGAAATAGTTCTGCGAAAAAATTTTTGGATTCCGTTAAATCCTCGATTTTCTGTGCCACGACGAAATCTCGAAAATAGCTCCAAAACACCGCCATTTTGTTTCACGACCGAGTTTGAGGAGAATGGGTCCAGCGGCTCTTGTGACGTCTACCCAGGAAGGTTGGATATCTCATTTCCTCTCATTTCCTTCAGGATGGTGCAATACACATTCGAAAAGTGCGCAGAAACGCCTTCCAGAGGTGCTATCGGCTGTTGCAGTAATATTCCAGATTTAAAGAAAGATATACTGTACAATTTACTGACGATGATCGGCTAATGGTGCAATAAAGACGTAAACGATGGTTGATTTTGTCGAACCGAAACAAGCGAACTGAATCTGTGAGAACCATTGAAGAACTCTCACTGGAATTTGTTCCGCAGACTTTCGAACGCTATTTTCATAAATTTTCTGCTTAAAGCTAACCAGCAATTTGTAGAAATACCACCGACAACCTATATCTTCCAATCCCGCAGTATTTATAACATAACCGGCAAAGTTGTGTGATCCGGTCATGATCAAGAAGCGTTATACTGATATGTAAATAGATCGCAACTGTACGCCGCTAACCAACACTTATTTCTCTTTCGATTTAGATGAAAGTCGAAGATTAATCCTCTAGAATTACATGATAACAAAATTGTTAGACTCGCAGAGTTTTTCGAAGGTTTGGAAATCAGCAGTGTGACAAAGATTCTGTGCAATAGCGTCAAAAATATGACCGCGTAACATTATCTGCGGACCGCTCAGGGAACACATCCTTTTCGCTTATCCGATGAATTTCACTGCAAACTTTGAGAACAATTTACATTGGTTATTTGGAGTTACGACTTAAAACGTGTGACAATGTGAAATCGGTAATTGTATGAAATGTTTCCTTCCGCCTTGCTTCCCGCAGCTTCAAAAATACAGGTCCAAACAATACGATTTTCAATCGATCGAAGCCAATGTTTTGGAGGTCATCAAGTCTCGAAAACTGCAACACGTACGTCGCTCTTATAAACATGAAGCATTCAACTGAAAGTAAAACACAAACTGGATTTAACAGAACCTTGACACGCGTGGGAATCTTATGTTTAGTTGACGAAATTACCATCCAAAGCAGTCCTTGAGTTTTCTTTCCTGCTGTTCGTTTGCCTGCTCCTCCACTTCGTATCTAGCTTTCCATTCCTAATATACAAGCAACTCTTCCGCAAAGACGTCTTCCCCGTCGTCGCTTGAAATATTGTAAATTGCTCTCAAAGCTCTAGGCAGTGAGTTCAGAGTTGTCGAACGTGCTCGATCGAAGTTTATTTCGGAGCCTTCCGAATCGAAACTTAACTCTGACTCCAGTGACGAAAAAGAAATGATTCTGAGACAAAACTTGGACGTTTTAGTCCCAAAATACATCGGAACGACTAGTTTTGCATTCTATTTTCTCGAGCAAATACAGTGAGTTGACTGAGGCGCTATTGTGTTTGGTTCCTGGGTAGACGTCATCAGGTACCGCCGCCCCAGACTCCCTAAAACGCGGTCGTGAAACACTTAATCGCGACTTTGAAAGGGCATAGAAAATCGAGGATTCAACCAAATTCAAAAATTTCTTCGCCCAAATGCTTCAAATAAAGTCTAGATTTGTTTTAGCGAAAAAAAAATTTGGGGGTTAGGTGCACTTTAATGTAAGGTATATCATTGTAGTGGACAGGTGTTGGGTTCCTGTTCGTTACGTCGGCTTCGGTAGGTTGGTAAATGTTTCCTCTAAAAAAGTCAGCGTTGTATTCGTTTTTGTAAAAAACACGTTCAAGGTATCTGTTTTCGTCACGTAAGCTGTCCGGTGTTTCACAAACTAGTTGCGCTCGTCTCGTCAAAGTCTTTACAGTCGTGGCTCTCTACGAAGTCGGGTTGTAGGATGATTCGTCAAGTAATGCGTCGGTTTTCCGTACACTGTCGTTCGCAGTGAAATCCGTCGCATACCGACAGATTACTTGGAACCTCCGAGACCATCTCACGGATCCTACAGCCCTACAACATCGCTGTAGCCTACAAACCTACAATTACGTTACGACACTTACTGACCAACTTTAAAGACAGGGACGAACCCAAAAACAGACAGGAAGCAGTTTACAAGATCAAATGCTCCGACTGCGAGGCTTCTTACATTGGTGAGACTGGCAGAAGCCTTAACACGAGACTGATTGAACACAAACGAGCCACGAGAAATGGTGATGCCAACAATCACATTGCTGTACATCATCACTGACAAACCACAACATTGACTGGGACTCTGCTCAGTGCTTAACCTACAGTACAAACTATTTTCAACGACTGACTCTGGAAAGCTGGTACACTAACCTAGAACTAACGCCTCTTAACAGATGCAAACAACTGCCGGCACCTTACAAACGACTTATCCACGACGGAAAAGAAACCGACAAACGGACTCCTGGACTGGGACTGGGAAATCATGGCGTCAAGACGTACTTTTCATGTGCTAACGTAGAACGCCATAAACAGACGCCCTCCATGCAGTAAGAACCGATCCAAGTAAATCATTTTGAATTGTAAGCACTTTTTCTTTGACTAATTCGAGTCAAATGCCCGACACCAGGAAGCACAAACGTGGAGAACGCGGCTCAACCGAAAAAAGCCCGAACACTTCGAGGAAACCAAACATGGCGGACGAGGACTTCGAAGAAGCCTGCAAGGGAACCACTGTAACCCTTGACGCAGATGAAGACGAGCCGAGCCTTCTGGAGATAAAGAAAATTCTTATCGACATTCAAGGAACAATTTTTTCCATCAGTCAGGAAAATAAAGCGTTAAAGAAGGAAATCGAAGAGCTGAAAGCAAGTGCTAATTTCAACGAGAGGGAGCTTAAAGACTTAAAAGACTCGATCCAGAAGGCAAAGGACGAAAACAAAGCTTTAAAAGATTCCCTAGCTTCCACAGATAAGCAGCTAAAGAACGCTAGACAGGAGTTAGTAAAACAGAACGAGGAATCTGAAAGACTCAGCGAAGAACTTGACAATCTAGAGCAGTATACTCGCAAAAATTCATTAGAATTTCATGGTATACCACAAGACGCTTACTCCAACACAGAAGAGGTGGTAATCAAAGTAGCTAACGCTCTCAACATCTCCGTAAAACCTAAAGATATTGAGATATCTCACAAGCTCAACTACGGCAAGGTAATGATCGCAAAGTTCTGCAGTCACAAGGTCAAATCAGCGATTTACAGAGAGCGCACAAAGCTAAAACAAGTTAAAGTCTCCGACCTCTTTCCTAGTTATCCCTCCTCTGGGCAACAGCGAATTTTCATTAACGAGAACTTAACCGCGTTTCGGCGTAGAGTGGTGGAAGAGGCAAACAAGCGACGGAGAGAGGGAACACTAATAAGCGTCTGGACTTTAGATGGTAAAATATTTGTCAAGACCTCTCCAAGTGGATCACCAACCCGGATTTTTTGCAAGGAAGACCTGGACAATATGTAACAGATCAAGAACCCGTATCTTTTGAAACATTAAGGTAAAGTCAGGAAAGGGCGAATACTTCTTTACTATCAGAAACTTGCTACCTAGATAAAATCAAGGCGGCAATAAAAAATACTGTAAGCGAATATGAAAATGATGAGACGGTCAACCCTATCTTACTTTGGGAAATGGTAAAACTGAAAATGAGAGAGAAATCAATTTCTTACGCGGCATCAAAAAAATCAGAAAGAACGAAAAGAGAAGAGGATCTAGTAAAGTCAATCGCGATTTTAGAGAAACAACTTGACAACGGAAACAGTAGTGAACCTCCAAGCCAGAATGTTATAGAGAAACTTAACACCCTAAAGAAGGACCTCGAAAAAATAATAGAATATCGGACCAAAGGTGCAATCCTTCGTTCAAAGTCTCAATGGTATAAGGAAGGGGAAAAGAATACCAAGTACTTTCTGAACCTTGAAAGTCGACATTTTAAGCAAGGAACAATAAGTCAATTGAAAATTAACGACACTGAATTTGTCACTTCCGACGTAGCAATTTTATCGGAATGTGAATCTTTCTACAAGAGTCTTTATACTTCCAAGGAAGATGACGGCCCCCAGTCACTTTTCTTTCAACAAGTTAATGAAACTGTGTTAGGGCTCGAGGAACAAGAGAGCTGCGAGGGTCCTTTGTCTGAAAAGGAATGTGCTGAAGCTGTAAAAAGCATGGATTCGGGCAAGACGCCTTGTTCAGACGGTCTCCCAGCCGAATTTTATAAAGTTTTCTGGAAAGATATCTCCTCCCTCTTGATCTCCGCGCTTAATTGCGCTTTAGAATCTGGCTGCCTCTCTATAACACAAAGACGTGGTATCATTAAACTAATTCCCAAAAAAGACGCGGAATTCTATTTCGTTGGCGTCCAATAACTCTCCTGAATACTGACTATAAGATTGCTGCAAAAGCTATTGCAAATCGTATTAAATCAGTTCTCCCAAGACTTATTAACAAGGATCAGACAGGGTTTATGAAAGGTAGATTTATTGGAGAAAACATCCGGCTCCTAGACAGTATCATTCGCTATGCCGCAGAAAATATTATTCCAGGCTTATTACTTTTTATCGATTTCGAAAAAGCTTTTGACTCACTAGAGTGGTCTTTCATCTACGAAAGCATGCGCTACTTTGGTTTTGGTCCATCGATCATTAAGTGGATAAAGGCTCTTTACTGTAAAACGGAAAGCTGTGTTCTGAATAACGGCTGGTCCAGTAATTTCTTTCAGATCCAAAGAGGTGTTAGACAAGGTTGCCCCCTATCTCCTTATCTATTTATCCTTTCAGCGGAAGTATTGGCCAAAGCAATCAGAAACAATGTGAACATAAAAGGTATATGTGTTAACAACAATGAAATTAAAATTAGCCAATATGCCGACGATACTACACTGATTTTAGACGGGTCAGAACAAGCTCTTCTCTCTGCCCTCAGCATGTTAGATGAATTTAGTAAAGCCTCCGGTCTGAAACTCAATGAGAAGAAAACGGAAGCCCTTTGGATCGGTTCTAATATTGGAAACGACAAACTTTCTCTGCTAGGAAAGGAATTAAAGTGGCCGGAATCCAAAGTTAAAACATTAGGACTGTGGCTATCAGTCGAGCCTGAAATAGCTGCTCTGCTAAACTATGATGAAAAGGTGGAAAAGATAAGGAAAATCCTTAGCTGTTGGAAGTACCGTAGACTGACCTTGCCGGGAAGAATTACTGTTTTGAAATCGTTAGCCGCGTCGCAGTTAGTTTATTTGCTATCTCCTTTGCCATCGAATTACAATGCTTTAATTCAGATCAACAAGCTGTTTTATCAGTTTCTTTGGAACGGAAAGGGAGACAAAATCAAACGCAAAATTATGATAAATGATTATTGTGATGGAGGCCTAAAGATGATTGATCTTATTTCTTTTAACAAAGCTCTAAAAACAACATGGATCAAGAAATACCTAGATACCACCAATAATGCAAAATGGAAAATTTTTTTTTGATTTGGCTCTAAAACACTATGGTCGTGAAAATATTTTTGCTGGCAATCTCAATGTTAAAGACACCACAACGTCTATTAAAGCTACGGATGCATTTCTCAAAGAAATTTTGGAGGTCTGGGCGGAGGTCAACTTCGAACAACAAATAAAATCCCAGGTGCAGTTTCAAGAACAAAGCCTATGGCACAACTCTCTAATTAGAATAGCAAACAAACCAATATTCTTTAAGGACTGGTGTGCAAAAGGAATTACAAAAGTGAAACATTTACAAAAACCAGCGAGCAGCAACTTTCTCTCTTTGAATGATTTTCAATTAAAATACAGCTTAAGTGTCTCTCCTCTTAAATATTACGGGATAATATCGGCTGTAAAGTCCCTCCGTAAAGAAGTGGATGATCATGATAATAGTCAGGAGTACAAGCCTTTTTGTACTAAGCTTTTAGAGACTAAAAAAGTAAGCTCACTCGTATACAAAATTCTGACAAGAATCAAAGGCGAAATTCCAAAAAACAGCCAAATGAAATGGCTTCTAGATTGTAACTACTCAAGAAATGAAAATCTCGACTGGAGCTCAGCATACCTTTTGACATCACGATGCACCAGGAGTACCAAACTGATCGAATTCCAGTTTAAATTTTTACACAGACGTCTAACAACTAATGACTTTCTATATAAAATTGGGCTTAAGGCAAATGATAATTGCACCTTCTGTCAAGAAGGCCCAGAGTCATTAATGCATCTCTTCTGGACATGTCACGAGACATCTAACTTTTGGAAAAGAGTATCAGAATGGCTGCAAAGTATAAAACTAATGCCCAAAACCTCCACCCTATTAAACATTACAGCTTTTGGTCTGAAACCGGAAACGTCAAAATTTGCACTTCAAATTAACTATTGCCTTCTTTTGGCTCGACGTCATACCTGGCTAGCCAAATCTAAAGAAATGTCCCCTAACTTTGACCATTATCTACGCTTTCTGAAATCAAGGCTCGAGTTGGAGACAAAAAGCGGCGATATGGAAAAATGGGAACCTCTTGCAGAATATATACCTACTGATAGATAACATCACTTCCTCTGAAGCGTTTGCAGCTATCAACTTTGCCAACCATCTCGTACATACGCTGTCACCTACGAGCTTTTCACAGCAATCTGCTCTTTATCTTCGCTCTCACATACTAGTAATGTTATACGTAATCAACCTAACAATACACTTGAAACACTTGTTTCGTTTTCTTCCCTTTTGTACCATCTTCATTGTTGTTTTTTGTTTTGTTTTTTCTTTTTATTGTAATGTGTTAGATTTATTTTTGTGGATTAAAAGGTGCTGTAAACACTATTAGTGTGAACATTGTAAGTATAGTATTGTAAGAATAATAAGTTTCGTCTAGTACAATAGTTAATGTCAGCTCTGTAAGTAGTTATTCCCAAGTAGTATCTAGTACTGTAATCATTTATTCTGTGTTCTGTAAGACAATAACATTAAAAGAATAATAATAATAAAAAATAAACAAAAATAAACAAAACAAAAAAACAAAAAAAAGATATAACTTAAAACACGGCACAGAGCCTGTTTTCAACCGCTTAAAAACCAGTTGGCAAGCAAGCCGCAGCAAAACCGCAGGATTTTTTTTTTTTTTCGTTGCTTTCTTGTTACGTTCTTCAATAGTCAACTGTGATTAAAGACTACTTTTCACGGTTAAAAGAAACTGCTCAGTTTTCATACATGACTTGGAGAGAATGAATGAAGTCAACATGTCAAATTTTTATCCTATAAAGTTGAAGTAGCTTGACGCCTCCATTTGTCACGTAAAGACTGAAGCGTGACAGAAACTGTCACTTGTATATTATTAACAAGTAATCAAATGATTTTTCTCGTGTAGTTTGGAATAAATAAGCACTCCAAAATTTTTCAAGACTACAAATTGCACGATCGAGCAGGACTCGTGCAATTTTTTGTGGTCTTTGAAAAATTTACTTGTACTTTAATGCACTCGAAATCATTTGATTACCTATACAAACAAGACGATGAAATGAGAAACACGACGATCAGAAATAAAAAAAAAAGGTTTACAGGAAAGGATCGTTAGAAGGTGCTCCAACGAGAAGAGCATCTACAATTCTGTATAAGAGCACCATGTAAACGTGTTAGAGTGACTCTGATTACTGGATTGCTGTGTTTTACTCCCGGGTGGGGGTACTCTCAGAAAAGTTGCGTGGGGGTGTGCGGCCCGCCTCCCAAAACTCTTACCCTATTTATGACCCAAATCTGCGATTTTCTCCTCCCTAGTTATCACCTGGCCAAAAATTCAATACCCTATTTATGACCGTTGCGGCTGGCACAGTTGCGCTAATCATAATTTATGAAGGGCTTTTCTTGACGGTCTTATTGATAATGATAAAAAAGTAGCTTCTTCAAAGAAATATACCCAATTCAAGACTAGACTGCTAAAACCATACCCTATTTATGACCAAAATGGCCAAAATCGTTACCCTATTTATGACCAAAACGGCTGAAAAACCCTACACTTTGGGGGCCGCTCATACCTATATAGCCCATATAAGGGAGTACCCCGAGGTTTTATTTCTCTGCATGTTGTTTCACTTGTCAATTGCATCTAGTTTAATCACAAAATGCGAAAATGTTGTAATTTCAATTGAACGCGACCTCCCGAAAATGCTAAAAAATTAGTGCCCAGCAAAAAATAAAATAAAATAAACAATCCTTTGCAATTGCAAAAATTAGTTTCCGCAAACTACAAAAAAATCGCCGATTCGCAAAAGTAAACTCCAGCAAAATTTAGTGTCACACGGTAGGAACAAATAACGTACTGTCACTAACTCCTTGCTGATTCCACGCCGATTTATATTTATATATTATATCAGGAACCATAATCGGGGACGGAGACCGTAAGTCTCGGGATTCGCGCGCACCTATGATATGGGACAATTTTTCTATTTTTAGAACAAATTGCGCCATCCTGACGTCATTTATCCGCGCAGATTCACGCACATGTCAGGGGCTCTCGCGTGGATGTTGTCACGTTGCGTGATCAAATGGTGAGAGTTAAGAGATTCTCTTGCGTATTTTTCACAGCGATGGTAGGGAATAAGGCAGGGAATACGAACCTGGGCGCTTATATGTAGTTTTATGCTCTGAGCTAACGGAAGAGGTGGCTTTTTCAGGGTCGAAAACAAGACTTCAATCTCGCGCTGGGAATGAATAATAAGATCTGCTCACGCTAGTTGTAAGCTTACGCGAATGTTTTTGCGTTTGTTCTGACTTAGCAATATAGCAAGAAAAACTCTCTACTCTGGTATCGAGTTAATTTGTGAGTTTCTCAGACAATGGTTCATCATAACCAAAACCTGTTTTGACGGCTTCTCATTGTTTCTGCTTGTTTGGTGAGTTTGCAAAAGTTTTTGAAAGGAAAGTCTGACGCGTACAATTCGCTCATTTGCATAGTGCAGCTCGCGCACTTTCAGTCCGAGTCGGTGTTTTCAATTGTCAACAAATCTTGACAAAGATTTCTTTCGTTATCTTTTGTGCTAAGATGCTGCAACAAATTTCGCGAACGCGAAAGAGGCTACTAACATCATGAGTGTTTCTTCAACATAAGCATAGTGAAGTTTTACACTGCGAAAATGAAAATAGACAAGGAGTTTTGATAACTCGATCAAGAAAATCGAAATCGTTATTCCAAGTCGATTAAAGAGAGCGTCATAGTAAATTTGCTGATTATTTCTGCTTTATTCACATATTTTCAGCTTAGCTTTAAATATGCTCTCAAACATTTATCAATCTTAAACATATTTAAAAACTATAGAGTTATTGTTTGAGTTCGATGTACGCTTTCACACGAAAGTGCGGCGGAAGTACAATTTGTCATGTTTACTGACTGTACAAAAACACGCATCGGCGGGCTCTCTCATTCATCGACAACAGAGAATTTACTGGATTTTTACACGAATAAAACTGAGCAGTATCTACAGACGTAAAGTTATTGGGCCTTGATGAAACATCAAGCGTTGCTCACAATTCAAGCGAAACTCAAACTAGCAATTATTTTTGTTTTACTTTTCGGTCGCGATAGACTGACAAATTCCTCGCAAGCGTGTGGCAAGAGGAGCTAGGAAGCTGTGAAGTCCTGAAGCTATGCTATATCTAAATATATCCAGCTAGTTTTTTGCTGTGTAATGGAAAAGCTGTTAATCTTCAACATATGTGAAATTTATAATGAAGTTTCCATATAACGCGCGCTCTGATTGGCTGAAACAGCGTGCTTTATCAGAGAACAGAGCACGGGTTGATGACGGTAAGTTGGCTTCCAAATTTTTGCTTCGGAATTTTGACAAATTTGACCCAAATTAAACATCCCCTGTGACTCAGACAAACGCACTGGAAGCGAGCTATTTTTCTGCAGTAAATATGGCTCACAGAGACCATTGTTAGCAACAGTAGTGTTAAAACTGTACTAAAATAAGAAGTTTTACTAGATTCCCGCCGACAAAACATGTAAAGCTGTAGCGAAATTCACAAATTCTAAACCTAAACAGTGCTTCAATAAAGACATTAATTTTGTTACGAAGGCAGAAATTATACTAAGAAGTAAAACAACGACAGAAAACAATTGAACTGTCTCTGTTTATGATGAGAAGCTTTATTTTTGTAAATTTACAATTAAAAATGCTCATTTGCTCAAACAACACTTACATGCCGTGTAGTAACGCTCGTTCTCCGGTCATCTCAGCGAAGTAAACCGACGAGTGGTCAGTGCAAAACTTGCTCTGATATTCTCTTCTGTGTTCGAAGTAGAACCAGTGGGAGCCGTTAAGTCTTTCTAACTTGTACGCTAGTTCGGGCAATCTTGCTGCATGCGGCTACAAGCCGTAAATAACTGTAGCTCCTTTCAAATTCAACCCGGCATTTCGCATTTACATCCACAAGCTTTGAGCTCCGCGTTTCGTAATTTCCACTGGAAAAGTGCTCGTTTTCATGGGCCACAATACGGCCGGATTCCTCTGGACTATAAACCTTTACCTGCCTTGAGATCCGTATTTAAAAATTAACTTAAAAGCGAACTTTGAAGGCATCATTCTTCTCTCGAGAGCCGCTCAAACTTCTCGAAACTGAAAGCTTAGCTGAAGTCCAGTTTGTGATTGACAGCTGTCGCTTCGTTAGCCAATCAAATTATTTGAACAATTCTAACAAGGATTGTGATTGGCTTATTTTAGCGTGCTTTATCAGAGAACAGTGAACGGCTGACGCGACTTTTACTCGTTTGGAAAATAAAGTTTGGTTTGAAAATTCAGCCGAATGCGTGGGGAAATTATCTGATTCTTCATCATAAAACAAATAAAGAAGCCTCGACTGTGCTCTCTTCTGTTGTAAAGCACTTAGGAAGCGGTAGAGCACTCAAGCAGTAGGGAAAAACACTCGACTACGTCTCGTGTTTTCCCCTACACTTCTTTCGTGCTCTACCGCTTCCTGCGTGCTTTACAACAGAACAGAGCACAGTCGGGGCTTCTTTATTTGTTAATTAAAGTGGAGTAATGTACAGCTCATGCAAAAGAAGCATCCGTCGGAGCACAACTTGGTCAGCGATATATATAAGCTTACAGCGGAACATATCTAAATTCGACACTGTCTTACTTTACTCAAACTGGAGCAGCTTACGACGAAAATACTTAAGCAAAATTCCAACAGACGTAACGCGTTGAGTTGTGGGCGAAAAACATGAAAAATTTCGGGAATTTCGGACTCCATTTCCCCCGCGCGACATCCGCAAAAATCCTCGCAGCATGTACGCGCGTGTGCCGCAGGCGATGGCGCAATTTGTTCTAAAAATAGAATTATTGCCCCATATCATGGGGACAACCCCAATACTAGAAATGGCGCGCGCTTACGGTCTCCGTCCCCGATTATGGCTCCTGATTATATACATTCACTCTTTCATTTATCCATTTATTTGTTCGTTCGTTCGTTCGTTTGTTCGTTCATTCGTCCGTTAGTTCGTGCACTTGTTTATTCAATCTGTTCCTAACGACTTTCAACTCTGTCTTGTTATTAGTCCTTAACATTCACAAAACGTTGTATGCAATTACTTTTTCGATCCTCTTCGTGTAAAGTAGTTCATAAAAATGTTAAGCGATCTCTTTGATCATATGAAAACAACTCTCCAGCGATCTAGCACACGTTTTTACGACTGCTGAGAATAGACCTTGTTTCATAGGAAAAATACTCCAGAGATTTCAGCCATCATTACAACGGCAAATATATAAGAATTAACCGCGTTATTGCTTAATCCGAGTTCTCTCTAGTATTTTATTTATTCCGTAGTGATCCCGGCGACCACATGGAAACTGATAGTCGTAAGGTCCTGTAGCGATAATAGCTTTCCTCTGGCAAACGGACACCGATCGATGTACATATAAAATACAGACTGCAGACTACGAACTGCGGGCTTACCCTAATATTGACCCAGTACTCATTAAAAAGTAAACTTTAAGCTATAAATTAGCTCTAACCATGTGTAATATTAACTCTAAAACAAACTCTGTTTGCTCTTAAGCTAACTGCTAAGTTAAAACCTAATTTCAGTCTGCAGTGTGCAGTGTAGGCTGCAGGCTGACATAGGTCTTTAGCTTAATAACCAGCTTAGCAGTTAGGATTTCGGGTTAGAACTAATCTTCAGAGTTACAGTCACTTTTTAGTAAGTATTTCGTCTAGGTTAGGGTCAGTCTCCTGTCCCCAGTCTGTATTCTGCAATGTACACTGACCGATATGGAAACTGCACCTTAAAACAATACACATACCACATCTGTTCATTTTCTGCTAAGCAATTTTTATTTAACTCCCAAATACAAACAATGATTAGGCTAACGACGCTTCTCAGCTTATAGTATTTTCGCAGGGGATCCGAACGCTGTGTCAGCAATAACATAATCATTAATAAATGCACCGTTATTTACCTGTGTTCCTTTGTCTTTTAGAGTCGTTTAGAAGGGATTTGACTGAAGTGAAGGTAGTTTACATTTCTAACATTATCTTGTCTGCCGCTTTGTAATTATGACGCTCAGATGACTTCTCGAGTTTTCCTTATCGTCATTAACTATTAACTCTCATCGTGGGAGAGACTCTCAGGTTTCATAACGGCCATAATGGAAACTCGAGTTCAGAGCATCACATTTACAAAGCGGAAGACAAGATAATGTTTGAAATGTAAACTGCCTTCTCTTAATTCAAATCCCTTCTAAACGACTCAAACAGACAAAGGAACACAGGTAAATAACGGTGAATTATTAATGATTATGTTATTGCTGATACAGTGTCCGGGTCCCCTGTGGTATTTTGCAGTTTGTCAGCCGACCCCACCCAACACACTCAGTGGCTAGCTATAAAAAAGTTAAAACTCCCAGTATTCAAAATTGACAAGAAAGAACTTGTTCTTGGCATTGCTCCATTGCTTTGCGTCTGTAGCCTGTAGGGCGCCTCTCTCAGCCGTACATAGAACAGGTGCCAAACTTTAGTACGAAGTCTCCATGGGTTCCAGAGCGGCAACATTTCTGATCAGCAATACCAAAAAGACAATTTTAAAACAATACTTTGTGTAAAAAAGAAGGTGCAATGATCTTAAATCGAGGTTATAAAAGTTGTATTCAACACGTTACCATTTTCGTTGAATATAAGACTGAATAATGTTTAAACACGTTATATAATATTTTGAATTACTCTCGCACGTTGATTGGTTCTTAATTATTATATAAAATAAGTAGATTCTATGCTGCCGTGCGTCTGTTCAGAAATAGATCACAGAAGACGTCATAATGTGGTAAAAACATTAGTGACACATTCACCTACGGCTCGTGCGCCACTTTTAATTTAAACCAATAAGAATGGGGAGAAAATTTTGTGGTGAACTATAATCGCTGTGGACAACGATCGCGGAGACCTTCAGTGATAAATCGCTTTTCTTCGAAAATATTACCTTCTGGGTTGGGTTGTACGCGTATGTTCCACAGCACTGACCATTGGACGCTCTAGGCGAGAGATATCCTTGGCAGCATATCTATAAAACAGTGTTGTTTGCAAGAGATATGCAAGAATTTCAATCAGAAAATAATTGGCAAGATATTGAGCTTACCTATATATATATATATATATATATATATATATATATATATATATATATATATATATCTTATTTGCTAGCCGGGAGGTCTGTATTGGGAGCGAGGTCTATCTCAGAAACTTTTTGATTGTTTGCTGACTTGGCAGAAAGGTGTATTAATGGGTCATCGGCATATAAGCTAGTCTTGCAATACTTGAGCCAACGTGGTAGGTCATTAACGTATATCAGAAACAACAGAGCCCTAGTATGCTGCCTTGGGGCACTCCAACTGTGATAGGCCTGGGACAGGATCGAATTTCCTTACTTGCGGTCTGTCTATGTCTATGTCCATGTCCATGTCCATGTCTATGTCTATGTCTATGTCTATGTCTATGTCTATGTCTATGTCTATGTCTATGTCTATGTCTATGTCTATGTCTATGTCTATGTCTATGTCTATGTCTATGTCTATGTCTATGTCTATGTCTATGTCTGGAGAAAACATGAAGAAACTGACCTTCACTCACAAGTCGCTTTTCTTCGAAAACATTACCTTATAGGCTGGGTGGTATGCCTGTGATCCGCAGCACTTTGCATACCCATATGGTTTAGTCGAGAGACGTCCTAGGCAGCATATCTGTAAGAGAGCGATGTTTAGAGAAATGCAACAGACATACGTTCCCTTCAAGAGAAAAACTATCACGTGAAAATAAAGTTATAAGCATAGTTAATTGTATGCCTGCGATAAAAAGTGTAGATTTTACAAGCGCAGAAAGCTGAGCTTTTTTGAGGAAGAGGCGGAAACTTACTGCCAGATGGTCTCAGAAGTACCCTTAATGTAAGGTATATCATTGTAGTGGACAGGTGTTGGGTTCCTGTTCGTTACGTCGGCTTCGGTAGGTTGGTAAATGTTTCCTCTAAAAAAGTCAGCGTTGTATTCGTTTTTGTGCAAAACACGTTCAAGGTATCTGTTTTCGTCACGTAAGCTGTCCGGTGTGTCACAAACTAGTTGCGCTCGTCTCGTCAAAGTCTTTACAGTCGTGGCTCTCTACGAAGTCGGGTTGTAGGATGATTCGTCAAGTAATGCGTCGGTTTTCCGTACACTGTCGTTCGCAGTGAAATCCGTCGCATACCGACAGATTACTTGGAACCTCCGAGACCATCTCACGGATCCTACAGCCCTACAACATCGCTGTAGCCTACAAACCTACAATTACGTTACGACACTTACTGACCAACTTTAAAGACAGGGACGAACCCAAAAACAGACAGGAAGCAGTTTACAAGATCAAATGCTCCGACTGCGAGGCTTCTTACATTGGTGAGACTGGCAGAAGCCTTAACACGAGACTGATTGAACACAAACGAGCCACGAGAAATGGTGATGCCAACAATCACATTGCTGTACATCATCAACTGACAAACCACAACATTGACTGGGACTCTGCTCAGTGCTTAACCTACAGTACAAACTATTTTCAACGACTGACTCTGGAAAGCTGGTACACTAACCTAGAACAAACGCCTCTTAACAGATGCAAACAACTGCCGGCACCTTACAAACGACTTATCCACGACGGAAAAGAAACCGACAAACGGACTCCTAACAGACCGACTTAATTTGATTAGCAATAGACGGATTGAAACCGACCAATGACTGAATAGGAACTTTACACGAGTCTTTCAGCCAATACCATCATGGCTGAACTGACCAATCACGTGCAACGGACTAGACTTACAACATCATCGACTGACAAACACTTTTCACTTGACTCTGAAGATGACTTCCGCTAAAGTTGTCGAAACGTCAGTCACAAACAACAGTTGGTAATTCAGAACTACCTTCACTCGGACGATCACACCATACGAACTACTGACACTCCTGGGTTCAAACCAGTTACTATATTATTAACTACGGCGCGCAGCGGAGTATTTTTCACGAAATTCGATGTGTTTGGATAGCCGATGAAACAAGTGTTTGATATATCTTCTCAAACGAAACAAAAACTAAGGAGTGAACAGAGAAATAAAATCGTCAAAATCTATGCTAATTAAGACCGGGTATCCAAACCTCCTTTATGGTTGTGATTTCCTTTTGTTTTGACTTGATGAATTATTTATGAGTTTGAGAAGGATCGCTCAACCGGTTTTTGCAGCAATAATAGCGGTCATAAGAAAACTGCACATACCACATCTGTTCATTTTCAGGTAACCATTTTTATTAATCCCGCTGCGTTAAAAAAAATAAAAACAATTATCAGGCTGACAAGGCCTCTCAGGTTAGTATTTAATTTTGTAGTTGGTCAGCTATTCCCACCCAACACACTTTCCAGCTAGCTATGCAGCATTCAAAATTGGCAAGAATGAAGATGTTGAAAAGTGAACTGATCAACATGACACGAGCGTGGGACAAAGAAAAAATCTGAGACCCCGATAGGAACCGAATCCATGACCTCCCGAACACCGGGCGGGTGCTCTACCCACTGAGCTACGAGAACTCTTGGAGAGCAAGGTCATTTAACTGAGTTCATATGTGACAGGCGTCCTGCATACTCCCAGGATCAGCACTGTCGAAGTCATCGTGAACAGTGATAAGTGAATAAAGATGGTAAATTTTAAGCCCGGTGATAAAATTACCGAGCTTAAAATTTGCCATTTTTATCCACTTATCGCACTTACGAAGATATTATTGGCCTTTCTTCATTGGTATGCGTCAGTAGTCTGTGCGTCGAGACCTGATGCGTCGCCTTCATTATGCGCATCCCGGTGTTGTCAGCAGCCTGTCGCGAGCAAGAGAATGCATCTACTGGCCGGGCATGAGTAGTGAGATCCAGCAGTTCATTGAGACGTGTGATGTTTGCAGATCCTACGACAAGAGACAGCCTAAAGAGACCCTGATCTCACACGAAGTCCCAGATAGACCTTGGGCCAAAGTTGGAATTGATCTATTTAATTACAGGAGTCGTAACTACCTCATCTGTATGGATTACTACTCCTCGTTTTGGGAGGTTGATCTTCTTTAGAACACATGGTCAGCAACAGTGATCCGGAAGTTGAAGGCCCAATTCGCTAAGCACGGTATTCCAGAAACGTGCGTGTCAGACAAGGGCTCACAATTTATTTCAGATGAGTTTAAGGAGTTCAGTCGTCATTGGAGTTTTGCTCACGTGACAAGCTCCCCGACATACCCTCAGAGTAGCGGGAAAGTTGAGGAAGCCGTCAAGTCAGCAAAGACAGTTATAAAGAAACCTAAAAACAGAAGACAGATCCTAATCTTGCGCTGCTCGAATACAGGAACATGCCTAGTCAAGGAATGGACAGCAGCCCAGTTGTACGACTCATGAGCAGACGGACCAGAACCCAGGTCCCTACCTTACCACAGCTCCTTAAACCACTCGTTGATCATAATGTCCACGACAAGCTGCTAACTAACAAAGGACGTCAAGTGATTAATTACAACAAGGGAGCTAGCCAAAGATCTTGCAGAGCTCTAAAGTGGAGTCTGACTAACGAGGCCGTCAAAGCGAGGGTGGACAGATCTGTGGGAACTCGGTCGTACGAAGTGATTACTGAAGATGGTGCCAGATATCGACGGAACCGTCGTCACTTAAGGAAAACAAGAGAGTCTTACAACAGAAGCACATTGACGCGTAATTTAAACGTGATAACGCTTTCAACCAGCAGGGCAGAAGCCAAACAGCGTCGTTCATTTTTGTCTGTTTATTAGTTTTTTTTTAGAAGGAAAAGGATGTTATGTATGGTAGCCTAGATAGCCTCGGTACTAGGGTGCACGCTAGCCTCGTTATGATGTATACATAAGGAAGAATGACTTTCAAAATAGACGGTTATTTTGATCATGTAATACGTTGCTTTCTACTTGTTGAAACACACCTCTCTCAGGTAGGCCTTTGCGGATTGTGCTCCTAAAAGTGGCATATTAGGCTACTAGCAGTGCTCGAAATTTTGCCAAATTATGCCAAAATTATGCCAGAATTCCCAAATTATGCTCCTGATTTCCGAAATGATGCTCACAAAATAACGTAGATTCTGTACATAGAGGCGCGCAAATGCGCAATAACGACACCAAATTATGAGGTTTTTCAAATAAACTGTTGTTGTAAATTTATTTGTGTTTTATGGCAGTTTGTCTCGACCGTCAGCTGTCCAAATTAGCTGCTCGCATCCCTGAACCGTTGGAAAAATGCCTTCAACGACACGCATTGCAAGAATATACTACCCAAATTTAATTTATTTCTGTAGAGAATACACCATGTTTACTAACTTTTATGAATTTATGCCCCCAAAAGTGCTAAAATTTGCCAGTTATGCCGTGGCAGTGTTCGATTAAAAAATTATGTTTTTTTGCTCCAATTATGCCAAAAATTATGTGAGCACAATCCGCCAAGGCTTACTCTCAGGGTGTGTGGGGGCCACATTCATCACGGCAGTGGCCTTTGTCTCTTACCATGATTCCCTTAGCTTCCAGACAACAGTCCTGGTCAGCAAGAAATAAAGGCAATTTTAAGACAACGCTTGCTAAAGGTCTGTAGATCTTAAAATGAGGTTAACATTTTCGGTAAATATAAGGTTGAATAATAATGCTTAAAACACACTATATAACTGGCCGTCTATATGAATACTTCTTTGTATACTGTTTTTCTCATAAGCCGGTGTTTTCAGTTAAACTAACTTGCCTCCAAGACAAACCCGACAAAACCTGTCTTCTTTATTTATCGTCTATAATATCACAACTTCTTGACTTTATCCACTGAATGGTTGTGGATTTTGTTTTGTTTTGTTTTTTGTTTTTTTTGTTTTGGAGTGACAATGAACACAATCTATTGTTTTCAGAATGGATGTTTTCAAAAAGGGTACACATAATCTCAGGTAGCATTCCTTGTAACCAATCCAGTTTCGAATTTAATCAATCCAGATTGTTTCAATGTTCATGGAAGCTGGAAGCAACAAGGAATGGCCTCGGAATGACTTCCTTTTTTTCAAAACAAGTGAGTGACTTGCGTGACCGGGTGATGTAATCTGGACCAAGTTCGCTAAAATGTAGAATCAAATGAAACAAAGTTCTAAAACAAGGTTTGGCTTCCGATCTGAACGATACACCTTCTGACGTGGATTGTTTGGATTGCAATCTAAGATTGGTTTGGGTGGCGTGAAATGGAAGGGAAATCTCATATTTTAAGTCGTTTGCGCTGGTTGTTTGTACGTATCTTATCTGCACACATTACAAACATGTAGTTCATGCATCGAAAGCGCGCGCACTAATTAGATTCTGAGCTCGAGATTTCTAGGAGGTGATAGCTGATGAGGCAGAAGTTTTTTTTTACTTCAAGAAACCGTAAATGCCCTCCTTTTAGTCTTCTCAGGAATTTTGTTTATTCATTTGTTTCTAAATGTTCTATAAAAGCTTCGGAGAAACGAGGAAACGTTACAATTTTGTCGTCCACACCAAGCCACTGCTCACTAATGGCTGATGGTGTGTAATGGCTCGGCCAATCAGATTAGAACATTTGCATTAGTATTCTAGTAGAATTCTATTAATAAGCTGTAAGTTAAACAACAACAGTGTTCGTAGCCACTGATAGGTTTTTTTTTTTTTTTTTTTTTACATTTTGGGAACAAAACAGAAAAACTGAATATTCGGTCCGCGCAACATCGATTTTGCGCTCTTTTGGGCTGCACGCTTAGCTGTACAATGATTTCAAATACCGCTTTGAGGGTAAAGTTCAATTTCATGTAAAGGATGCAAACGAGTCAATTTTTTTAAAAGCTGAATCATTAGATAATGCCAGTCAAGAGTTTTTCGTTGGCTTAACCATCATGGTGTATTTAACAATTAATCCACGAGCGATCTCATATCCAACAAGCGCGAATGAAATAATTGTTTTATTAAATTCGGTACGCTTGTATACCTGGAAATTATATCTTATTTTCATTGGATTTTCATTTTGCAATTGCAATTACATGACATGCACGCCGTTTGTAAACTTAGTTGAATGGAAAATTTGAAAGCGTAGCAAAGGAGTCTGCTAAACGAAAATTGCAATCATGTATAATTCAAGGAACGTCTACGAAATGAAGGATATACAACCTTGGTCCGAAAATTTAAAAAGCGTTCAAGTTTGAGTCATCGAGAAGAGTAATAATCTTGCACTTGCACATTACAGTTGTAAAAATACTGCGGAAAACTTTGATCGCCATGTTACACAGACGTTGTGCCAAAATTAATCTCGGCAAGATCTCTTTCAGCGTTCCCTTGCTGTGACTGCCTTGGCATTTCAAGCTGGATTCGTAGAGCTGATTGCTGGCCAATTTCAGAGTAAGAGACAGAAAATATCTTAGCGTCGGATTCATCTTCAGAATCTCCCAGTCCACCCTGATGGTTTTTCGTGGCTGGTAAAGATCGGTTCAGCACAGTCAGAATACTTAACTTCTTGAGGGGTTTTCGCAAGGACAGAATTGTTGGCGTTAGCTGGCGTTGATTTTCTCGTCCTCGTCGGCCAAAAAAGAGATCGAGGTAAAACTAGGTCGTCCTCTTTAGCTGTGCTCTCCCGGACCGAGTTCGTCGCTCTCGAACAGTTTTTTCATCTGCTCATCGGAAATTCGTTTCTTATGGATTACGTTGGCAATGCTGCCTGTCTACCTGAGGTCTATTACAAATGCTTTAATACTATTGGCCTCTGTTAAAGCGGGGCCAGAGATAATGGAAAACGGTTTGTTGGGCGGTGAGCGAAGGAAACGATCAATTGCAGCTTGCTAAACTGACGTGCTAAACTGACGTGCCATCTTTCTTCCGAGCAGACACAGGGAGCCCTTACATCCGTAAAGAGTATGAATGAAAGACCAACCTACCTTTATCGCGCGTTTTTTGTGTTTTGTGGCGGCCGTTTTGGAATTTTAATACGCGGTTTGCTAGTGCGAGGTCTAGAACGGAAATTTAAGAAGTCCATTTGTCGAGGGTCTTCCCGGTAAGGCAAACCAAAGCGTTTGTATGAAGAAAAGTTGTCCCCCTTGCTAGGGTTACCCTACCTGCCAAGGCGAGACAACTCGCCAACCCGAGTTGTCTTGTCCCCCGAGACGGGTTCGCGACCCTAATGTAAACGGTTGGTTGAATTTTGCAAAGAAATAAGCTAAACGTTACCTCAGTCAGGGTACCTCGGGGGGAGGGTAGAAAAATTTTGAATTTAAGGACGGTGCTTACTTTCTTTGCCGCGTTCTGCGCATTAAGGGGGCGAAATACGAGATACAAAACCCTCAACTTGTCGCGCAACATCAGCAAATTTGTTGCGTGACAAGTTGTGAGTATGATGAAAAACGAGCAACAAAGCCAAAATTTGTTGCTCAAAGTAAACCCGCGCTCTAATTTTCGCAAAAACTTTCTTCAACCCGCCACAAATGTTTTTGGTGCGCGACAAGTTGATCACGCAAGGTGAAAAACGCAAAACATCGACCAAAAACGTGCAACGTCAAACAATGCTGCGCGCCAAGTTGAGGGTTTTTGTGTCTCGTATGTCGCCGCCTTTACGAAAGTCATGTTTTACACACCACCCGCATTTATAGGGTTGACAATGACGTGATCAACAACTCCACCAAGTACGTGACTTAAATGAAATCAAATTTTTTCTACTGTGACCGAATCATGTTTGATGAATCTGAACTTAAACCACGAACGCCAGAATAGCAGCATATCGTTAACCACCTACTGTTAACGGTTTCCAGTTGAAAAGCCAGCTGTTATCCATATAAAATCATACTGAAATCCAACTGCAAACATGTAACTGCAGATAACGTAGTGTGTGCGCAAAACAAGTGCGAGAGACGAAATGTTTGACTTACTGGAGAGGTGACAGCAAAAAATGCAACGGGCACCGTAAAAGTTTCCAAAAGAGATGAAAACAACTCATTTCACTTTAAAAAACACGTGGATACTCCTACATTTTATGTCATGAAATGAAAGTGATAAGACTAATCAACAAGCGCTTAGTTTCTGGTTGTGAGGAAAAGCTATTTAGACTGCATTTTGGCCAAACCAGAGGAGAGCTGTCAGGGACGCCAAAAGCAGGGGGCTCTAAACCCTACTGCACGTAGAGAATTTTTTAAAACTTTGCCGAAAACTATGTCTTATCAGGTCTATCAAAATTTGTTAATATAAAAAAAATTGACCACGCTGTTTTTGAATTATAAGCTACGAAAGCTGCAATTAAGGTTTTTTCCGAGGTCATACTATTGCTATGGTAACCTATTGCGTCACGAAAAGGAAAACAATCTGTTAACCAGTGATCGGGCAGTTTTTTTGATACCATGATCGTAGCTTCAAGTGTTAAAGAGTGGTTATGACGACCCATCAAAATCTAAGTGCTGGAAACTGTTTTGAGCCACCTTCAATCTAGATTATAGATTCATTTTGAATTCATATTAATTGTTAGAGGATTCTAAGGTTTGTTAAATTACCTGTTTATATTTGTCATAAACAGTTCCTGCGCAGCAGGCCTTTGAGTAAGAGTAATATGGCTTGCTTCCACAACACTTAGACGGCTTTGAATAAACATTTCCTCGGCAGCAGACATGTGAGGAAGGGTAATATGGCTTCCTTCCACAGCACTGGCAAGGCTTTCGAAAAACATTTCCTCCGCAGCAGACCTGATAGGAAGGGTAATATGACTTGCTACCACAGCACTGAGACGGCTTTCGAAAAACGCTTCCAGAGCAGCAAACGTGAGTGGAAGGGGTGTAAGAGTTCTTTCTGTAAAAATAAGTTAAAAGCAATAGTTTTGACGTGGCGAATGGGCATTTTAATCTTCTGACGTACACGCAAACGGGTATCCCCACCGGACGGGGCGGCTGGTGCTGTCTCCTGGGTTTTTGTTGCAATAAGACAAAGTTAATCATTTTGCTTTTACTATATAGCCTTGCTCGACTTGACCTATAACTTTACATATTTTGTAAATTGACTAAATCCTTGCGAGAATTGCGCTTTAGTTTGTGATTGGTGGACATACTGTCAATAATTGACAGTTGCTGAAATTGGATAATGTGGAAATTGCCGGTGGGCGTTATGCGAAAAGCTCCGTTCTAATTCCTTCTTCTTCTTCCTAGCGTTTTTCCCCTCTCCAACCACTTCTGCGTGCAGGCTAGAAATGTAAGAATTACACTTACCCACAACATCTGTATTCTACTCCGCCACATGACCAACAGTAAGTCTCAACAACTGCAGGAGAAGAGATAAATGTAAAGATGTAAGGCTAATAAGGTTCCGATTCACCTTAAACTAATGAGCTGTTTAAATTCATCTCATTCATTACAGATTACCTCCTAGCCCGCTTGTCATATTATTTTTGCCCGGTATTTCGATATACATATTTAACCCCCCCCCCCCCCCCATGAGGACAATGGCCAATGTAAAATGGGAAATTAGAGGGAAATCCAGGGCGCCCGACACAGCACGAAAGGTCACATCTTTTTTAAATATCTGCTTAATGCCGATCGACGACGAACATTTCGCCTCAAATCAACGATATCTCAATAAAAGGTTATTGATGAACTCCAGAGGCAAGCAATTACATAAAGCCATTGTATTTAAGTAAGAATACTCAGCCCTTTATGAAACTGGCAAACGAATAAAGAGCCAGTTACTTCCTCCTCTTTCATGAAAGATCAAGTTTTGCAGATCATATTACAGTTCGCTGTACACTTATACTACTTGTCGGAAAGACACCTGCTGGCATATTCCTGTATTGATGATCACCGTCAGGCCGGGAGGGATTGGTTAAAAAACTGTAACACTTACCAAACATAAGAAGCACGGTGGCAGCAAGAATGCGAGAAAACTGAGCCATGATTCCTTTTGAAATCCAAATTCTAAAAAATAAGATAACGCCGATGACCAGCATAGCTTATTAAAAAGCAAATCATCTTTAAAAAATAGTAAGTATCTCTATCTATCAACACGGCCAACCCTCATACCCCCTTTGCCTAGTGTCTTAAGATAAACTTAAGGATGGTGCCTAGTAAATACAAAAGTCGTTTCTCCAAAGTAGGACCATATGGAAAAAGTAGATCTTAGCAAGGACTACTGGAACCCACAAAGAAAACTAGGGGGTAGCGACGCATTTGTCCGAGATAATTAGCCTTGAATCTCGAAAAAAATTGCTGGCGTCAGTATTTTTTCTGAAAAAGAAGGAAAAGATATTTTTTCAGAGATTTCAATTCGCATTTACCTTCAGAAATGCACACACATTTATAAGTAAAGATAATTTAAAAGTCTGCATACGAGTCAAGGGGCCCATCAGGCCGGACTTTATCCTGGTTTCGGCAGCATGAAGCGACTACAAGTATTTCTACTCCGCCCTGGATGGGATGCTAGTCCATCGCAGGGTCACGCCCCAGCATTAAATTCGCCGGTACCCATTTATACACTTGGGTGGAGAGAGTCACTGTGAGAGTAAAGTGTCTTGCCCAAGAACACAAAACATTGTCCCGGCCAGGGCTCGAAACCAGACAACTCGATCCGGAGACGAGCACACTAACCATGAGGCCACCGCCCGTCTCCAAACACATTTATAAAAGTCTTTAAACTACATGGCAAATGGTAACATAAAAACCACTCCTGGTATGTTTCTAATCACAAAATCGTAGCAGGGGCTCTCCTCTGGTCTAGGCAAAAGACAGTCTAAATAGCTTTTCTTCACAACCAGAAGCTAATCACTTGTTGAATACGCTTGCCACTGCCATTTTATAACATAAAATTAAGGGGTTGCCATGCGTCTTTAAAAGTTAAATGAGTTGTTTTCATCTCTTTTGAAAACTTTTATGGTGCTTGTTACATTTTTTCCTGTCATCTTCCCGGTAAGTCAAACATTTGGGTATCTTGTTAGCATAAGTTCCTTTGTCTATTTGGTAACATCTCTTGACTTCCCTGTGTTTCTCAGAGTACTTGTCTCTCAGAGTGATTGTCTCTTCTGCTGCCTAGTCACTGCCTGTTTAAGTTTTTCTTTCTCATCTCGTCTTTCGTCTACTTTGTTCCAGGTATCTGATGTGATCCAGATCTTTCGGAACTAGGTCTACCAAAGACTTTGTCACATGTATCTACATATGCTTGCTCGATCACCATCCACTTCCTATTTGTTGCTCCATCGGTATGTTGTTCTTGGTCTCCCTGGGAATTGTGGTGTCCGTTTTCCTCGTATTATTGTTGGTCTTACATCAATTGAAAGAGTGCCTCAAATCTATTTTGCAGGACAACACGGAATTCATCAAGACATTGCGGATCCCTCAGGTTGCTGATATCAAATCAATGGCGTCCTGAAGGGGGTCTCTTGCGAGCCAATAGCTTAATTTTTGCTTCTGCAACAAGCAGATGATGGTCATATACTTCATCCGCCCCTCTTTTGACTGGCGTACATCTTGGAATGATGAACTCCATCTGGGTGAAATAGCGAAATGATCAATTTGGTTTTTCGCGCATGGGCATGGACTGTCGTCATTAAAGGAAATGAACTAGACCTCAGCCCAAATTTCAATTGTTTTTAGTGGTCTCTTTATCTTGGACCGACTTCTCCACAAGTATTGGTGTACATCGCCATCGTTAAGAGCCAGGTTTTCTAGAGGAAACGTCTTCCCGACATCTGCTATCAGGTCAACTCTATGCGCACAGAAGCGGATCAGTAAAGAGGCGAGCTAAGGATGTGGTGCATAACCCGGAATTACACCATTACTGAGAAAAACGCCATCCTCTCCCTTCCCAAAAGTATCGACACTTTGTTGTCTTCGTTTCAATGCAAAGCACGGCATGATGTGGCAAATACCGTACGACTCCATCGTTACTACTTTGGTCAGGTGCCTCCTCTGCAAAGTCTCTCTTTACTTACAATAAGCCTCAACTTTGTCAGGGTCTGGTTTCAACTTCCTTACGATGCGTCTGCGTCGTTTCACAGCTTGGCCGTAATATTTCCCAATTACTGGTGAACTTTCTTCCACGGAGTTTCACCTCATAGTTTTCCCCATCAAAGTTTAGCCCTTTAGTGACATGGTTGGATTCTCAGCTTTGGTTATGCCCATGGATCCCAGTTCCCAGAGCCATTTTAAACTTGTAGTGACTTCGCTGTTCTCTACAATCGTCAGCATTAAAGAGGTGCATCCTGAACTAGACTCTGCGGGTTCTGATCCAGCAACTAGTGACTCAGCAGTTGCCCCTCTCACGCATATCCAGCTAATAACGAAAGAGATCTGGACCAACAAGGACACCGACTTGTGCTGAATTGCGAAGGTAGAAGTCTGCAAAAGTCACCGATCCAAGAGGATTGCAGATGTTAGGTATGGCGAGAGCGTTCACTTAAGAGGCACTTTTAGTGTCTACTTTGATAGGTGAAAGAGCAAATATTACTCTTTGTAATCTCTTAGTCTCACTGTTTTGTCCCCTTTCTCTCCTTACGTTGGGACGCTATTTTACTTTGTTGGACCTTGAAGCGTGAGGGTTCTGCAAATGCCTTTCGTATGTATGAGCGCTGACTATCAGGTTCAAATTAGACTCACACAGTCACTTCTTGACTTTTAACAAGTAACCTGGCTAACGCAGTTTGTAGAAGACAGGTGTAGCAGGTTTCGTAGCAGCCAATCCACGTAGCTATAGGATAGTTTTGTTTTGATTTTGAGATGATTTAAAATGATTTGGGGTCTTTGGTGTGGTTGCTTGAGGCTGACCATATCATCCAGTAACTTGTGATGTCGACGGCTACAATTCGTAACTGAAAATTTAGGGTGGCGCCAGATTTGTGAGAAATGCTTTTGGCTGGTAGGCTTTATCCAATTGTGACGCAGGTTGCTTTCTTTCTTCCCGCCAGAAGGTCATGTTTGGAATAGACGGTTGGTATCTCGCCTAATGCATGGACAAAAGCTATGGAGTCCACTAAGTAATGCATGTAATGTACGGCTTAGGTTGAAGGTTTCAAGGCCCCCACATTTTTATCCAAAATCGTTAAGGACGTTTTTCTTGTCTATCGTGGAGGTTTTTTCTGCTGCAGTTGGATTTTATCAATGTCCTTCCTCAGAAGTATTGTTGCGTGTTGGTAGTGTGACCTCTATAACAAGTCATCCTCTATCGTGAAGGGATATGATGCCTGTGCTAAGAACTGGGATAATTCTGTCATAATCGTGCTGATTGCGTTAATCTCTGTATCAGTCTTTAAAGTTTAGGAATACGGTCATTGTATGACAGGGATTGGCTTTCACCTGGAACTTGGTCATAACATTGGTGTGGTTCTTTTTTCTGATCGAAGCTTTCAGCCTTCTATTTGCTGATCGTAAAGAATGTCGAGTTATTTTGGTTTAAAGTACTCTTCAATGAACAACACACGTTTACTTCAAGACGCCATCTTTCACCAACAAGCATCTTGCATGTAAATGCTACATTATGTCCATAACCCTTAAGCATCTTACTCGCTCACGCTGTGCAACACCTTTCCGGAGGGGGTCACGTTCCAGAAATATCTGGGGGTCTACATTACCAGCTCCCTCAATTGGACCAAGCACATCTGGAGGTAAAGAGGAAGGCAAACAAGCTTCTTGGAGTACTTCAAAGGAACTTGACATTTTGTTCTCTTGCTATTAAGGAACGGGCTTATTTGAGCCTTGTTCGTCCGGTACGTGAATACGGATCCGTTGCCAGGTCCCCTTACAAGCCGAAAGACATCAACTGTGTGGAGTCTGTTGAAGGTCGCGTGGCACCTTTTGTAAGCAGTGACCATCGCCGAACCAGCCGTGTCAATGCCATGATATCAAACCTGGGGACCTTGCGTCACGTAGAGGATCTCTGATTGACAATATTTTTTAAGATCAAGACGGCAATGTTAGGATACCACTCGCAAATTACGCGAGTCCGAATTTTCCCATAATACGCGAGCTAATATGCAGCAACTACTCCAATTTCAACGTTTTTCGTCTAGCGTTAATACCCATAAGTACTCTTTTTTTGTCCAAACTGTCCCGATTTGGGACGCCTTGCCTCTCGGCTCTGTCAACGCTGACTCCTTCGCCACTTTCCACTCAAGCATTTGTGATAATTTAGTTTATTAACGCATTGTTTAATAACCCAGTTTATTGTCGCTTTAATTCTTTGTTATCATTGGTACACTCGTGCCAGTAGTCTGTTTACTAATTCAACTTTATCGCTGCCTTGGTAATGTACCAGACTTGTGAGCGTGAGTTCTATATTTCTTCGTCTGCGCGCGTGAGTAGTTTTGTTTGCTATTTGTTAATATGTCCTTTATGCAATATGTATTTACCTTCGCTGTAAATGTGTCACCTGAGCACCCTGCTGACCATCATTACTGGATTAGCGAGCTACAGACAATTACACTAATTAAAGTTAAAGTAACTCACTTGAACAATACTTCATGTAAGCTAGCACAACATCTTCACCCTATTGTCCGAGAGTATAAAATCTAGGTAAACGAACAGATTATGAGAAGACTGACCAAAGATCTTCAGGGATCTTATGACACTGCGTCATCTCAAGCTAAGCCTAGATTCTCTCTAACTTCGAGGGACAGTCTTATAATTCACTTAGGCCTGGTCGCAAAAATAGGTGATACAGTGGGTACTGGAATGTCTCCTTTTGTAGAGGGAGTGTCCTTTCGAACAGGTGTTGGAGCTTTGTCCAATGCGGGAACTTGGTATGCTATTGTGGTGTCGAGGTGTCAATACTGCCTCGATGACTTTTCCTGACAGCTGAAGGTCCTTGACGAAAACGTCTGTACCCGGTTCAGTTGAAGGCAAGGGCTTGGCCTTGTGCCTGGTGTTGAACACTATTTCCTGCTTCAACTTGCTCATGCTCTCTGGTGCAGGCATGTTTTCTAAGTCAGGCCACTGTGGGTTCAGCTGGGTATGAAATGCTGGAACACTGTTCCTTATCTGCCCTCCCATCAGTAACTGGGCAGGAGAGAACTTGCATGCTAGTGCTGTTGATCTGTTGGCTAGTAATGCTTTAGCAGGGTCTCTTTCCTTTGTCAGAAGATTCTTCACTAACTCCTCGCTCAACTTCTCCATTTATTTGGGAAAATCTAGATTACTTGTGGTATGCCTGAATCCCCGTTCCTTAGCAAAGTAGGAAAATTCTGCACAGTCGAAGTGAGATCGCACTTGGTCTGAAATCCCTTGAAAGACAAAGATCGACTGCTCTAATAGACCCACTTGACCATGTAATCCTCTGCATAGCTACTACTCCCACGTGTCTTGGGGTGTAATCTATAGTCGATGTCTTTCAGCTTGAAGAGGACGGTGGCTATGACTTGCCAGGGACGGTGTCGAGATAAGCGGTTCGGGCTTGTTGTCCCTTTGTAGAGTTCAAACTTTGTACTGTTGCACCAGATCCTGGATTTCTCTGCTGACTCTTGTCCACCACTTTAGCCCGCTTGCGCTATTAAGTGCTTTCTTGGTACCCTTCATGGATCTTATCCAGTATCTCAAGGCGTATGGAAGAAGGAATTACAATCCTGGATACCTTGAGCAGAGTGTTGACCCCTTCTTGACCAGTAGGGTTTAATAGCATCGTTTAATGAATACTTCTCAGGCCATCCTTCACAGCAGTACACTTTGATCTGTCTACAGACAGGGGTTCTCCTCCTGTGCTTCCATGATCTGCTGTAGTCTCGCGTCTGAGGCAAGCAGTGATGAGGTCACGCTTCTGATGTGTGCATTCATTTCTTCAACGTCAGTTGTTGACTTCACTGTTTAGCTTCGGGCTTGGAGTCTTGAAAGCGCATCGGCTATGAACATCTTCTTTCTTGGAACATGGTTGAGCTCTTTAAAGTGGAATCTCATCCATCGCATTCTAAATCTTTCGATCCTCGGCGAAAGTTGGTCCACTGTACGAGTACTCAGGAGTGGCACTAGAAGTTTATGGTCTGTTTCTGCAGAGATCGATGTTCCCACGATGTCCTCCCAGGATCGTTCGCATGCCCGTGTGAGTACTAAAACGTTTTTTTTTTTTTCGATTTGTGCGTATCTGGTTTCAGTGGGAGCCATCACTCTCAATATGAATGAGACGGGTCACCAGGAGTTGTCAGGTTAGAGTTTGAAAAAATGGCCTAGGCCAAAGGAAGAAGCGTAAGCTGCCACTTTGGTCTCCTTGTTCGGATCGTACAGCTCCTATACTGGAGATTTCATATCCTAAAATGCTTCTGTTACTCGGTCACTTCCCCATGTCCATTGGTTCACTTTGTGGAAGAAGGTCTCTGATACTTCTTGTGTCTTCAGCGAGGTGCTCAGAAAACTTGCTTAGTTGGCTCACCATGTCAAGAAATTTTCTCACTTCTTTTATGTTCTGAGGTGGCGGTTGGTCAGCAATTACTTGCAGCTTTTCAAGATCCGCCTCAATTCCACTGAAGCTAATGACGTGTCGAAGAAACTGTCACGTCTGCCCCAACCAGACGCTTGAGTACTGCTTCTAACCTTTGATTGCGTTCATTTTGGTCTTTGCCATGGACTAAAATGTTATCTTTATTGCACTCCACGCCGTCTAATCCTTCGAGATCTGACTTATATTCTTCTGGAATTTCTTTGAACCAGAGCTGATTCCTAAGGACAACACGTTGAAATAGAAACGGCCCCATGGAGTAATGAATGCTGTCAATGGTCTTGATTCCCACGCTAGCTTCATCTGCCAAAATCCCGTCAAGTTTACAGAACACTCTTGAACCTACTAATCTGCCGAGAGTTGTGTGTACTGCTGGAAGCGGGTGGTTCTCTCCCTTGACTTACTCGCTTAGCTTGCTAAGATCCGCACAGACTCCGAATATCGCTTTTGGGCGTCACCACCATGGGAGCGCACCAATCAGTGCGTTGGTAAACTCTGAATACGACATGAGTAGCGTGGTGGTCCCGCTGAGCTGATGGAGCTGTTTACAGACTGTGAAACAGGCTAGCTGGAATTACTGTTACATAAGCGCTGGTATCCAATTTAAATTCTGCTAGCGGTCCATTGATTGAGACTTAAACTTTCCATGAATCCCTTGTACTTCCTTGGACAGCAGATAGTTCAGTGAGTTCAAGCACGAAGAGCTCTTCTTCATCGTGTCTTCCAGGAAAATTCACTTCAGCCACTCTCTTGTCTGATTGAGATCTGCAGGCCTTTGTCCAATGTCGCACTTTGGAACACTTGTTAGATTTTGATTTCCTGGCAGGACATTATGTCCTTGGGTGTGATTGACCCAGGCACCTTGACCATTGTGCTTCAGGAGTCTTCCCACTTTTAGGCTTGGGTTTTTTTTTTTGCTTCTTCATATCTTCTTTAGAATCCTTTCCCTTTCCTTTGGATAAACAGTCCACATGAGCTGGTGGTGGGTCGGATTTGGCTTCTTGTAGAAATGTTTGCTGCCTCTTAACTGTCTCCGACTGCCTGGTTTTTGTAATATCTTTCTCTAAAGTCAACTTAGAATCCAGTTGCACTTGTTCAGAGAGCTTTTTGTCTTTTATCCTTACTACGATTCCATCTCGCATGAGATCGTCTCTTAGTGTTCCAAATTCGCAGTATTCAGCAAGACAATACAAATCTGTTATGAAATTATCTACTGACTCACCAACTTGTTGACTTCTTAGGTTGAACTTCGCTCTTTCAAGTATTACAGTTCTCTTTACCACGAAATGAACTTGAAACGCCCTTTACTGCTTCGCTTCTTCAGTTGTTGGTCTGAATGAAACTACGATGCCGTCAGTCAGTTCACTTCCATCCTTTTGGTCGAGTCCAGTCGCTTTTCGAAATCGTTCGAAACGCTTGATCCAGCGGGACTATTCTTCGGATTTAAAGTGGAATTTTTCAGTTGGTGGAGCTCGGTAACTCGCTATGGGTATCTGTTGAACCGTGGACTGCTGTGCAGGGCGGCAATTTGTGGGCGCCAGCTTTGTTGGGCTCCTCAACTACTTGTGGTTGTTCAGCTTGAATTCCGGCTTCGTTTGGAGCTTGGTCTCCCATATTTACGTTTTTTTTCTGATTCTTCTTCGGTTTAAAGGCTATTGGGAATTTCCCCGCTGTCGCCATGTCGAGTTATTTGGGTTTAAACTAGTCTTCAGCGAACGACACGTGTTTACTTCGAGAAACCATCTTAAATAACCAACATCAGCATCTTACACGTAACTAACTTAAACACTTCATGTAAGCTAGCACAACACAGGGTACCCCCTGTTACACCACGGCCAGGTCTTTCTGTAGGGTCATTACGGCAGTTGTAACATTCTTCTCCAATAGCTGAGCGTTGGTGACCTATGATGTGGATGTTATCTCCTTATCTTAAACACCGCCATGGATTTTTGTCTGACCTTCTGCTTCCTCCTCTGCTGTAGCTCCCTTGGTGTGGCTCTAGTTCCCTGATTTTCCTCCTTTATATTAAATACTTTTCTCCTCGCCAACTACTTGGTTAATGTGGGAAAGGTTACTCGTTGAGAGACTTCAAACCTGGGTGCCATTTCCTTTGCTCTTGTGAAGGTTAATTCATTTCCTGGGCAATACGTTCTCTTTTGAGCACTTCAGAGTAGACGCCGAAGACTTCTGCGTTGGGTACAAGTCTGTATAGAGAATCGTGTAGGTACCTGAACCTCTGTAAAAGTAGTCTTGCAACAATTTCCAGCCATCATGAGCGCGTGTATCATGTTTAAGATCTGCAGATAACTACTGACCCTTTATCAAGCTCCTTTACAGTCTTCGTATACGAATCTTGTCCAGTGTTACCGTGTTTCCGATCCTTCTGTTGTTTGTCTGTTAGCGGTCAGGTGTTGAATGGATTCAGACTAGAGTCACCTCACCACACATGTTTCCACTTCTGATCGCTTTCTCATATTTGCACGATTATAAAATATTCGATATTACCGCTAAAAGAATGGTCGAAAAACCGGCAACAATTTAAAATTTGAAACATGCCCTTCTTTCTCTTGCTAAACCATCAAAACAAATGCAAGAATCCAGGGAACAAAAGTATTTCAAAATCAGTCTAGGGCGGATGATTGTTTAAACTGGTACGCTACTGTCTCATCTGCTACTGAATTGAATTTGATGAAATCGGACCACATTTTATCTTCAACCATGGTACTTCAAAACAAACTAAGCGTAGTCCAATTTAATTTTCAAATTCATAATTATCAGTTCTGTTATCTCGCTGCACTTGATAAAAAATGTTATATGTGAATTTATTTTTTTGTTATTCTCGCCGAAGATAACGGTAGCGTGTGGTCTTAAATAAACCAACTAATCCGTTCAAGACAGAAACGGGAATTCAAACTTACTTAAGTTATTTTACGTGCCTGTGGGTGTCAACAATTGCGGTTAGGTATTCTGTTACTGTTGGCGACTTTTTCCAACGTTCCTCATCGAAACAGTACAGCTCATTAATCTTGGCTAAGATATCTTACTCGCTTACCTTTATGTGACTCAAGGCTTGCGCGATTCTCTGTGAGAAAAAACGTCGAAATGACACAACCTGAAAACAGAAAATAGAAATGTTGAATTTTTAGTAAGAGATAACCATAACTAAGAAGGATTCAATGTGGTTATTTTACAGTCGAAAGATTGAATCATGAGTTAATAAACAATAAACAAATTTCTTTTGTCTTCTTCCGCGATGGACTAATATCAAATCGCGGTTTCAATTTTAGTCATCATGATTATATCGAAACGATTGGGGATGCGAAAAATACTAAATATTAAATAACAGAATCGCAAGCTACCCATGAACGTATTTGATACTTACTTGTCGCCGATCAAACCGTAATGGAAAAGAATTGCTCTACGTTATCAAGACCAATGTTTTGTCTGTGTGGCGAATAAGAACAGAACAAGTTTCTAAAACAAAAGTCATTAAATTCTAATTTTTATGCTAACAGACA
This sequence comes from Orbicella franksi, assembly GCF_964199315.1. NCBI lineage: Eukaryota > Metazoa > Cnidaria > Anthozoa > Scleractinia > Merulinidae > Orbicella > Orbicella franksi. Next base: position 20,542,479 of record NC_138154.1, read on the forward strand.
ACGCTATTTCCTGGAGCAGTTTGTTTAATCGTCGATTTGTCCAATGGAATGAAGTGTTCCATTCTCGTTTTGTTTTGTTTACCACGGTTTGCTCTCTCACTTGAGAAAAATGACTCTCTGGTTCCACTGAGTAATAAAATATTGAGTAACAAAATGTCGAGCCCGCTTTTATTGCAAAAAGCAGTTAATTTTCATGAGTTTTTGACAAAATATTTATCCCATTAAAGTTTCCGGCACAAAATTACAATTTCAAATTTTGTGATACATTTATCCCTCAATCATTTCATACTAAAACACAAAAGATAGATTTAACTGATTATAAATAATGATGTGAGTTTTCTCAAACGATCATCTAAATGTAAGAGATAAGCGTTCTCCAAACTGAGCCTTAACCCGTAGAATTTGCCTTTGATTATACTTACTTATAGGAAGTCTATTTATACTGTCATTATGGTGAAAGTGATGATTTTGAAAACATCTCAAGGAACAAATTGTACATGAATATGCATTTAATACTGATTAGCAAGCACGAGAAACGTGTTCGTTTTCCCTTTTCGTTTTGATTTTGACGACAAGCTGTCGCTCTCTTCTCAAGTTGTCAAGCAAGACACTGCCACGAGGTGGTATTTAGTGCTTCAGGGCGCTTGTGTATGTAGCTCGTGTAGATGTCAAGATGTTTCCATTCTTGGCGACCATTATGAAGTCGACAGTTGAATTTGATTGTGAATAATTATTTAAATTATGTCAGTGAGCCGGCGGCTGAGTGGATCGTAAACAGTCCGTATTTGTCTGCATGTTTTGTGGTGTAGCATATAAACCAGTCGATAAGAAAACTGGGTCGTCTGGTAATTAACCTGAAATCAAAAACGCCTGATCGCATGTTAGTCGTTTGTCAGCATGTCGTTTTATAATTGACATCACGACCATAATTGCATTTTTGTATTATAGTGCATTAAACACCACACGTAAGGTTGTTTCTTTTCATACGTGGCAGCTTCACAGTCTTAATTATATCTTTGCTGTCACAGAGTGATTAACATTTTAGATAAGAGCAAACAGACCGTGAATAAGGTGTTTGTTTCCTTCTTAAATTCGAGGAAATTATGCACTTTAAAAGTGTGTTAAGAATTATTATTATATGGCTTTGGCTTGTGGCCGATATAACGGGCGCTCTGATTGGTTAATTGTCACTGAATTGTAGGGCATTATTCTCCCGTAATGCCCACGGGCCGATTACGGATTATGCAAATTAGGAAGAGCCCGGTTCTGAAAATTCAAGCGCATTGAAGCGATGAAAGCCGATTAAAATCAGTACGAGAATATCAGTAGCTAAAAGTTTAGAGATATTTCTTTAATAAAATTTATATAGATGACTTACCAGTCGGTAATCTTGGCGGGCACTAGTGAAAAACAATCAAAGTTTGCCCAGTCTTAAGTAAAGCTAAAATCGCTAAGTAAAAAACACCATCGGCAGATCTGCCATGCATCCTGAGCAGAACACCACAAAGAAACTTATAAATTATCATCTTAGTCACAGCAATTACCGAAGTATTGAACTCCGTCAAAGTTCTCGTCAAATAGATTCCCTCGCTTTGACACAAGCAAGTGTAAATCAGCTTCCAGGATCATCAGATGTTAACAATCGGGCGGTTTCTGTCGGTAGCAGTGTTTCTGATAACTGCAGACGTTCACAAGGCTTGAAATGTTCATCCATAAATCCCAGAATGAAGAAGGCGAAGATATGTTGTCGAAAGCGAATGCGAAGATCGAGTTAAGCTTATTTTGAGCAGTGCATTCTGAAGCATTAGTATTTTTTTTCACCGAAAGACGGTTGGTTTGGACAATTTTGAAGCACTTGCTGTCTTTTCTATATGCGTTGACGTTTCGCCCCAAAAGTCGGAAAAACTTCCCCATCAACTTGTGGTACCACGATACTAAAATACGTTTTTGAGGCTGTGACAGTGACTTTTCCGTAAAGAAATGAGTGTTTTTAACGGAATACGTAATACAGTGGTGAAATTCACTGACTGTGTAGTTTTGCCCTAGGTTTGAGACGATGAATGAATCGGTAAACGCGCGCATCGCCGGATGTAAATTGACGACTTCCGCTCGAATGATTTTTCTCTTTATTGATGAGCCATATAATAAACAACTTAATAACCTCGACCGTTCGGTCGTTACGGGAAAATCTCAAACCTCGGCCTACCGTATTGACCTCGCTATCGCTCGGTCAATACGGCAAGGCCTCAGTTTGAGATTTTCCCGTAACGACCTCACTCTCGTTTATTAAGTAGTTATTGATACCAACTTAAATAATGAAAAGACAAACGAGTACAAAACGCCATGACAACTCTACCGTTTGAGGAACTAGTTTATCGAGCAGTTCTTTTGCCAGGTGCTGTTTAAGGCGAAGAAAACCGTGGTGAGCGAGCAGTTTGTTTGCAATCCGGTACCGTTTACTCTGTTATAAACTGTCATGCCCCGTCCACACTACGCCGGAGAATTTTCAAAACGCAACAATAACCGGTCATTTTGAAATTATTGTTGAGGAAAAATAGGTCAGGGACTCACGTGATAATAGTGACGACATCGTTTTCGAAAAGCTCCGTTGTCAAAATGTTTTGCGTCCACACAAAAATGAAAACCTTGCGCTTTTCAAATTCAGCCTTTGGTTTCAATTCAAGAGCGTTTTCGAAAAGCTCCGTTTTCGTGACGGATTAGTGCGGACGGTAGATCTAACCGTAAAAATAAAGCTGCGTTTTCAAATTTCTCCGCTGGCGAACCGGTATACATGTCAAATAGATTGAACTGAGTCGGTGTACTTTTGTTATTGATTTGACCGTTCACACCTAAAATGCGTAGGATACGAGATGATAAATAACAAGCGAGTAGAAACGACGCGCCGAGTTTGTTATTTAACAAATTTACATCAGTTTTTTTTATGCGTCTGTCCTCTTATTGATGATAATTGCATCATAACTTCGTCAAAGTGGTTCCGCTGTACACTTTGACAATGTTATGACGAAGTTTATCATCAATAAGAGGAAAAACGCATAAAAAACTGACGTCAAGTTGTTTTTTACAATAACAAGACACCAAAATGGTCAAATGCCGAGAATAAATGAGGGGAAAAGACGCCGTAAACTTGCTGTAGACAAAGATAAGTGAATTTTATTTAAAATGACGCGAGCATTTTCAATCGGTTTTGTTGCTTTTTGATTGGCTACTAAAAAAGTCCGTAAAATCTCATTGGTTAAAAAGTTGACAGTTTGACAGCTGAAAGTTGAACTTGAAAGCTTGCATAAATTAAACTTTTATCCGTCTCTACTCTTATTGATGATAAAAATGAGCCAATCAGCGCGCGAGAACTTAGACAATTATTGTAAAAAAAAACATACCGCTTCTAAAGAGGGAGAATGGTGTAATTGTTTTAATAAGTGTTTTTAATTAAATCTAGCTGATAATGTGGACATTTCAGTTTGTTCTAGACGAAGTGACAGCATGGAAAGGGAACATTAGTCGCATGTTGTTCACTTTTTCAGTTGAATGAAGCTTGTCAGGAAAGCGAGGGAGACAGAGTCTTGTTCTAATATATTCCTTGCATAAGCTCCTCTAAAGTTGTCTACACTATGGCAGTTGTGGCAAAGGGTAACGAGAAGATCCGAAAGGATATGAGCCGACTAAAACTGTTCTATCAGAATGAATAGAGTGAACTGAAATATATGAAGGCAAGACCCAAATGTAAAAAAAACCTTTATTGGAATGCTAAGCATAATTTTATACCGTTTGCCAGCAAGTCTCAAGCAGACAGTAAATCAGCTGCAGTAACTTGGAAAAAAGCTACACTGTGTATATTCAAAGTTCTCCTCGACGTGATTTCATTGCTGTGCGTCGACTACTGAAGTTCGCTGCAAAATCTATTGCTGTATTGGGATCCCTTCTGATGCCTGATGTAGCAGCAGCCTTTAGGTCTTGTGTATCTTCCGTGGCAGCAATCCTGAAAACTTGGATTGTACAGTGATCCTCCACAGCATCTGCTCAAGCCATGGAAGGGTCCACCATGGGGTGTAAGAACCCGCCCGCCACAACAGGTTTGGGTCATAGGATTATAACCGACTCGTCCACAGCAGAATTTGGCGTTCGAGAATACCTTGTTTCCACAACAGACCTGGGAGAGTAAGAAAGGACAATTACATCATAGCTTGATACGCTTAAGATGAGGGGTTTCAAAGCCATTTCTAGCTTTTCCAAGCGATGTATATGCATCAGTAACTCTAAAGGAATACAGCTGGCGTTTGACAAAGGCTAATCTTTTTCAAGCATCACATGAACGTTCTAGACAAAGAGTGATCAAAAGCAGACCAGACGAGAATCCCGGGGGGACTCTTATTTGAAAAGGTCGGTGATACCTGTCGTACTCGCTTGGGGGTGTCAGTCTCGGATGTTGGTCAATTGGGGTGTTCAATTCAGAGCGAAACGCTACTGGTTTTAGCCGTCAAGATGGGTTGGTCTCCTTTAAAGATTTAAATCAAATTTTCCAGGAGCATCCCGGGCCTTTCCCTATGGACACCTTAGTTTTTTGCATATTTACGTTTTCAACCTAGTTAGTAGTAGTATTTTGAATCCTAGTTCTAGTTTTAACCTTAGTTTTAGTGTTAAGTTTTTAGCTTTTATTACTCCTGTATTTTAGACATTTAATATATATTTTAGACTTTTATTTTTTTAGAAGACCCTAGATGATTGGAGGCCTCCTTTTAAAATATTAATTTATTATTATCATTATCATTATCATTATCATTATCCCATCATCATTGTCATTGTCGTTATCATTATCTCATTATCATTGTCATTATCATTGTCGTTATCATTGTCATTATCATTATCATTATTATTGTCATTATCATTGTCATTATCATGTCATTATCATTATCATTGTTATTGTCATTATCATTATCCTTATCATTATCATTGTCATTATCATTGTCATTATCATTGTCATTGTCATTGTCATTGTCATTATCATAGTCATTATCATTGTCATTGTTATTATCATTATCATTATTATTGTCATTATCATTGTCATTATCATGTCATTATCATTATCATTGTTATTGTCATTATCATTATCATTGTCATTGTCATTGTCATTATCATTGTCATTGTCATTATCATAGTCATTATCATTGTCATTGTTATTATCATTATCATTATTATTGTCATTATTATTGTCATTATTATTGTCATTGTCATTACCATTGTCATTGTCATTACCATTGTCATTGCGATTGTCATTGTCATTGTTATTGTTCTCGTTATCGTTATCGTCATCGTTATTGTTACTGTTATGTTATTGTTAGTATTATTATTATTATTATTATTATTATTATTATTAGTCTCCCTGGGAAAGTACCATCAACACACAATTCACGTATTGCCCATCATCATGCGTCCCCTGTGCGACTAAGTCTAGGCACTAACCTAACCCTCTACTACGTCTGAGACTAAAATCCTAACCCATTGGCGACTTTTGACCACTAAGTTCCAAGAAGCTTTGACGCCAACACTCATTCAAGCATCTTTTTAAGTACTCACCTGGGTTGCTGGGTTGTAGCCCTGTGTTCCACAGCAGCGCGCATTCAGTACTCCGGATGGTTTAGTCGAGATTTGTCCTGAGCAACACATCTGTCCAGCAGCGACACGAAGAAATGTTAGTAATTCTTTATTATATGACTAACAAAATTACTCAATTATAATTGGCTGGAAGCAGGCCAATTTACCGTTTAATTTCAATTTGCACTGCAATGCGAGTTAAGGTGGTCGTGCGTTCGTGTTTTTCTCAGTCATATAATGAGTATGAATGCGAGTACAATTAAGAATAAAATTAAATTGAAACTACTATTAAACTAAACTACTTGTGATATTTGAAAACTCTTTCAAACCACACAAGACAAAAGGCCTACATTTTTTGGAGAATTTTTAAATGTCGCTCGATTTGTGTATGTGTGCATTTGCACTCCCATTCATACGATTATGTAAACTGATTAATTTAAAAGGTGTTTGTTCGTATATAGTGCTTTAACACCGCACGACTGTGTAACTATAATCACTAATTCATCGATGTTGTTTAAATTTTAACTGTACCAAATAAATGCGTGTAGTTAAGTGCTAAATATTTTTTAATTGGACGGGTTTGGTAGCCGAGAGTATTGAGTTTAACCATTCAAATCAAAGCTGTTGAGAAGTATTTTCACTTGCTACTGACACCACATGAATCAATTGTAGCTACTTAAGCGCAATTCTGTTGTCTGTTTTCCGTGTTGTGTATATTGCATGTTTGACTTTGTTCAAGCAACACCCTGGTATCGATCCTCCATGTGGATCTGATCAGTTGCGGCGTTTACTTTGCAAGGTGGCTCCATCTCTGGCCAATTTGTAATTCAGTGGATGAACGTTAACCCTGGTGTTTGAAGACCTTTGAAATTTCAAATTAACAGAGCTGCTGAGGTGGTCTACGAGTTATTCAAATTCACCTGAGTAGTAGGGTTGTAGCCCTGTCTTCCACAACAGCGCGGATTCTGCACACCGGCTGGCTTATTTGTGACCTGTCCGAGGCAGCATATCTGATGACTGGTGAAGATAAGCGTTTTACCACAACATCCAGTCTGCAAGTTATTTATCTTGTTATAAAGTGTATTCCAGCAGCAAATCTGAAAGAGTGAGAAAGGTTGTTTTTCTCTAGCAAAGCGAATAGCAACAATCAAGTACTCGGCGCAAACTTAGTGGGACGGAGTTAACCGTCTCAAATTCTACTTGCGATGATTTCCAGTCCGTACGAAGCACTCTCGAGAGTTTGTTTACGATTTTTGTTTTGTTTCATGCAAGACGTCACAAAATGAAACTTTTCGCAGCCACCTGCATGAAGTAAATTCAAAGTTTCACGTTAACCGTTACTATGGAGGCGAAGCTTTATCGTATTTCATGTTTCGTTCTTTCTGATATGATCGCCAGATGAAAATGTTTCATAGCTGTACAAATCAAAGAAACTGTGGGGAAAAGAATTTAAAATGCCTCTCAAAGATAAAGTAACTCGTTGATAACGAATAACGTGGCTTCACATTCCATCAAGTGAGACTCACAAACATTAGAGTGCCGAGACTGCGCAGTACGGACTGGAAATTATCTTTAACGATTTTCATCGTTTGTCGTTCATCCTACACGGCTACCCCCTTGCTACACTCAAAACGTAATTTGATGAATTTAATAGCATACTTTAGACAAAACACTTAGGTCTTGTTCTATTGGGGTCAACTGTTTCAACCGCAACCGGTTTGTGTTAATACCGTTGACGTTTCTCAGTAGAGCACTTTTCCAACCGTTTGCGGTTGCGACGCGGCAACTCCTGGGAATAGTCCTTACGCGAGCTACAATCACGCGACATAATTACGCAAATGCTTTTTCAACCATTTTAACCTGCAGTTTGACGCCGGTTGAAAAAGTTGATCGACCAGATCAGCTGAAAACGGTTTTTTCCCAATAGAACAAGAAAAAACTCAATCAACCCAACCAACAGAAACGGTCGATCTCAATAGAACACGACCTTAGGGTGCAAAATACTATACCAGAATGGAACAAGGGTTCTTGAGACTGAGGAAAATTGAAAAGGATTGCAAACAACGCACTAACAGAGTTTTAACATTTCCGCGATGCAGCTGCTTTAAAAGATCCTAAACATACCTTAAGGGCAAGGTTACATCAGTATCAATTATAAAATAGCAGGTGAAACTGTACGGGTTTATTTCGAGCGCTAACTGCAGTCACCATTCGGTGTTTTTGGGAGAATAACTTTAAACTGAATACTCAGAGTGTTCCAGGAGTGAACTATAGGGTAACTAGGCAGGCATACAGCAATATAATCCATTAGGTAGGTCATTTTGGCGCAGACTTTATTTGTGAAATATTTATTAAAATAAACTGAAATTCAAAAAATAAACTCCACGCTACCTAGACACCTCCTCAAAGCTCAAGCAATTTTTCAAAATAAGTTTCACAAAATTTGTTTACCTTTTGATTTCTATCATAAACAGTGCTTCCACAACAGCCAGGTGAAGAGATTCCAGCAGTTGACAACACTTTTCCTCCACAGCAGGTGTGTGTGTTAGGGTTGTAAGACGCGCTCCCGCAGCACTGAGCTGGCTTCGGTGAAATTGTTCTAGAACAGCACACGTGAGTAGAAGGGTTGTAGCTTTGCAGTCTGTGAAAATAACATTTTTTACAAGGAATTGATCGAAGTAATTGATGTGTGTAACAGGACGCATATGAGGTTAATACCAAATTGTTTCAATTCACGATACGACCTTGTTCCTTTGCCGCCGATTAAGCTATGACGCTAAACGGGAGCAAGACTTGCGTGCGAACACCTCCAATTTGCGCGGAAATAACGCGCGTAAAAGTTTGTCACCAGACATTACTACCTGATGCGCGAAGTGGCGACCAGTTTTCGACTTTCCGAAGGCAAAGCTAGAGGAAAACTTCGAGCTTCCCCAAATTAACTTAATTTTAGATTGTTATTGTACATTTCCTAGTGTTATGGTTTTATAGATACTTAGCTTTTAGAACAAACGACAACACAAGCTTCTTGGATTTAATCACAATCCATCAAATATTTTTTCTCGCGCGCTATTGGTCCAAACGCATCAAGTGACTGAATATTTTCCAGTTAAAACTAGGAAATATCCGAGTGATATTCCCCAATTTTCAAAACCGCCCGTAATGCGAAAAACATTTGACGGATTATGAACACAATAGCCTCCATTTGGCGAGAAAATATGCTCGGATATTTGTCCTTGGACATTATATCTGTTCCTCGAAGCTCACAGTTTTCCTCGAGCTAGGCTTCAGGAAAACTGTTCGCTTCTCGGAAGAGATAATGTCCGCGGACAAATATCCGAGCATATTTCCAAGCCAAAAGGAGTTGTTTTTATATCATCGTTTTAATATAATCCATTTGATTTACCTCCATTCTTAAGCGTTTTTTGTCATCATTATTTTCACGACAAAATTTAGCACTCACCCTAAGCGAAGTTTAGAATGAGCATCTCAATTTTATGATAAGTATAGGAACTAGATCTTGATCGCATTTCAAGAATTGCCCAGTTCATTTCAAGCTTGAAAAGGGGAACAGTCATGATGAGACAAGAAGAACGACATGAGGTAATTCCAACCAAAGCCGTTGTTGGTATGTACCGCTGGTAATCCTCTGGGGCCAATGATACACCCCATCTCGACTAAAGTTTTGCAAATTTTTTAAATTGTGCTATCCACTTCACACGTATCCGAAGTAATCTTATTGTTTTCTTATCAAGGCACTTACCCACAACATCTACTGGGTTGACCGCCAGGAGGTCTGGCAACGAGGTTTCCATAACAGCAGCTTTTTTTACTGCTGTCATACGGGACACTGCCACAGCAGGCGTTGAGAGAACCTGCCTTGCTCTTTACAGCGCCATTGCAACACAGCTGTGATCTAGAATTATACGTGGAGGAACCGCAACAGTAGTGACCAGGATTTTTAAAGCGAAGCTGACCGCGGCAGCAAAGCTGATAGCGCGGATTGTAAGGATGGCGGCCGCAGCAATCGTGTGCATAAGATATCTTGCGTGATTGTTGCTGTTGGTCGTTATCACGGAGCAGGTACTGATCATCACATGGTCTGATCCCAGGAAGACCACGATTCGGTTTTTGACAATGAGTTTCTACAGCTGTGGGAAATAAAATGATTTTCACCCTGTTATCAAACCTAGTGAATGATTTGCCGATAGACAGCAGAAGCGCATGATGTCTTAGTTCCCTCATGATGAACAATTGAACCTGGTTCAGAGCTGTAGCTAGTAACAAACAAACCGAGGCACTTCCCACAGTTATTTTGTCTCGTTTTTGTTGTTTATAGTCATCATAAACACCCTAACTACCTAGGAAGGGAATTTAACCATGGACATTGCTTCAGTCATAATGTAATGTCTTTTTTAATGGACATTGCCTCAGCCATATATTTTTTTTTTTACTTTTTATTATTTTTTCTTTTTTTTTGGCTACGGCCTCGCAATTAGGCTACGGCCCTTGCAGTTTCTAATGGCAATCAAAGCCAGCAGGAGCCGAGTACGAGCTGTCCAATTGCTTAAGCATGATTATAACCCACTGGTCAGCCTATCGAACAAAAAAAAATATCTAAGATTTTTCACCAAAACGCAGTTAAAGTTGAAGCCATTTTCAAAGATTGACCAGCTTCCGGTGTCGCATATCGATCTGAACGCCCTTTTTAGCCAATCAGAATAAGTGTTTACCTGACTGTGAGCAAGTGAGTTATCGTGCAATCAACGGTAGACCAAAATAGTGCCCGATGTACCCTTCCGGTACACCCTTGAACGGCAAAAACACAGATTTCTGGCATAAAAACAACCTAACTTGTAGGTCTTTTCAATCAATTTTCTACAGTGTTACCAATAAGACCATTCGCCTATATTTTATTTTCCCTGTGAGCAAAACTCTCTGAGTGAGGATGCTCTGATCGTTGACTATTTCCTCGATAATAACTTCAGCTGGTCCATGCGGTAATTGTAAATTAACACTTATTTTAACCCGTATTTTCCCTCCAAAACGGCAATTCTGTCACATTGACATCTGTGTCTCAAATCGACGGATGTACATCAGTGGCGGATCTAGGGGAGGGCACCCCCCTTCCTTATTTTGGGTAAAAAAAGAAGAAATCATAGAGGGAAGAAAAGCCGGCAGGGCAAGCAAAACAAAACCGCCCCTCCCCCCTCCCCCCCTCCCCCTTAGCTCAAGGTCTGGATCCGCCACTGTACATATTCACGATTGTCAAAATAAAAATCAATTCCATGCAATGCAATTAAATCTTTTTAGGAGTATATAGATCGGTTTTCAATTGAGTGTCGTAAAAATAAAACCGAAATTACTTACTAAATTATACTACTCAGCCAATAATATCAAACCGTAGTAAAACCAAAACCAAAGCAATTGTCTAATTACTTTCGACACTCGACTGAAAACCGCTCTGTTATAGATTAAGAAAGTTTCTTTAAAATTATTACTTACGTTCTTGACTTCAGTAGTGATGTTGTGAGGGGAGGTTTGATTTTGATCGTAGTAGGTGAGATTAGAAAAAGAGTTTTACTTACCAAACACAACAAGGACGGCGGCGGCAAGGGTGCAAGCAAGCTGTACCATAGTGGATAATGTCTTGTTGTTATCGTTTTTCAAAGTCTTCAGGGACAGAAATAGATGATATAAGAAAAGAGAACAGCCATTTTAATTAAAACATAAACAAGTAGTCTGTAAGCGAAAAAATGCTGATTACTATTTTCAAATATCTCCTTTCGTTCCAGAGATATTTTCGTTTTTAAAATATGCAAATTGGCCAAGTGATGACGTTATATACTCAACCAAATTTTGATCAAATTTGATGAAGAAAGATGGCTCGACCAATTTGTATCAGAAATGTTTGATTCTTTACAGTAAGATTCTACTAGATATGCTACAAAATATGGGCTCAACAAATCTGTTACCGTGGCAACATATTGGATTTCAGACCTTCCCAATTTAAAAGGCATTTTTGGCCACCTTTGGCGTTCCATTTTGATATTTGCTAATGGGGCCTAATCTGCATGATTCAGCAAGCATTCGAAAAAATATTTAAACATATGTTAGGTCGAGCTCGTGTTCTTGTTTAATTTTTTCTAAGCTGCAAATCACTAAATTTTGAAAACAGGTTGGCGAGGCCTGGAAAAGAGCGAGATGCCATGGGAACATAATTTTTATAGCCATAGGTGTGTTGCCTGTAGAACAACTAGCCTACCAAGTTTCAATGGTCTCTGATCTTCTGCAAATTGACGAGATATCCCTATTTATATACCCTAGGTAATAGGGAGTTTAACCAAATCACTACGGCTTGTGCTACTACGGCTGCTGTGACTGAAAAGGTCTGGGGAGAGTACGTCTCGGTGGGTTGCCAAATTTTACGTCTAGCAAGCAAAGCGAAATACAAAGATGAACGAAACATTGGCTAAGAAGTTTAAAATCTCTTTTATTTAGTTTCTCATAGCCAAATGGCTTCGCTCAAAGGGCGACGGCCGTTATTCGCCTTCCTAGGACGAACATGCAGATTATTTCTAAGCGTAAGCGAAAGCGAATGCCATACACTTTGTACCATAACAATTTGATGGGTGAAATATATAATTTCAGGGACAAATATCTCAAAGAATATCGAGTGAAAAACACAAATATCAATACTCAAAGAAGCAAAATAGCACCGTATAGTTATCCGGATATAAAACATCTTGACTAAACCGTCAAAGCAAACCTAACCGAAGAACAACAACCTCGTGCTCAACACGAATATTTCACTTGGCTCACTTCGCCATTCCAACACCTTTGCCAAAACTTATCGTAAATTCAGGATACGGATTTACAAGCTTATGAGAGGCAACCTTGACATAATCTTTGACTTAATCCAATGGAATTGTTAAAATGCCGAGATGTCCGTTGAAAAGGGCCAGAGAAGCGAAATAAACCCGACGTAGCAGCCACTACGACAAAACATCCCGACTCGCGTAGTCAGATTTCACTCTACGGCTGGATGCAACCGACGTACATGCGCAGTGCCTCATTTTGGGGTACATTTACTTCCGGCAGCCGTATCAGCGACAGCCGTAGCGATTTGCTTAAAATCCCTAATATTGAGTTGAGTGTATGGCGTCATTAGTCATCGCTTTAATTTGCCATTTTCATATTATATTCTTCGGAACTAACGCAGATATTTGCAAACGGTGAACGACGCATTTAATCTTTCATGGAATTCTATGTGATATAGACTACGAGTAGTCCCTCTTTCGCTTAGTCCGTCGTGCGTGACGCGAAAAAAACCGCGAGAAAAAAATGGCCGCGCGAAATCCTGGGGGAGGTCCCTCCTTTCGCGTTCTTCTCGCCCCCAGGATTTCGCGCGGCCATTTTTTTCTCGCGGTTTTTTTTCGCGTCACGCACGACGGACTAAGCGAAAGAGGGACTACTCGTAGTCTATATGTGATGCACCTAAACATTTAAGGGGTAATGAAGTACATAATAATAACTCCTCGAACTAAACACAAGCAACAGGTAAACCCCCAACTTCGCTTTCAGGCTAATATTTGATTTTTCGAGTTTTTCAAAACATCAAATTTTCGTGGGCAGCTATCAACCCATTCGCCCTCAACAGAAACACTCTATTGTTTTAACAGAGCTCCGAGCTGGTCTTCTTGAACACAATCTAAGATAAAGATTGCCAATACAAGCTCAAGAAGACTATTCTAGTGGCTAAATGACCGGCAGCCGGTCAAGCTTTTAAAATCACTATATGACCGGCAGTCTGATATTTTTCTCAAATTTTAAGGAATCGAAGGAACCCATCCAATTCAAACTATCACATGTCGATTAAGGACTGCCAAGCGATCCAGAAGAGTTGTATAGATCGCAAGTCTAACGGTTGGTTTACACTCGACTCAGAGAGCGAGATGATGGTTTGTGACACAGGATTTTTTTAGATCGACTGCCGGTCAAGGGTTTCAAATCGCTAAATGACCGGCAGTCTGATATTTTTCTCAAATTTAAGGAATCGAAGTAACCCATCCATTCTCATACTTATAATACAGAAAAAAACTTTTGGATCGCTTGAAACTTCTCAGTCGACATGTTGTAAGATAGCTTGTACATGATTACTGAGTTCGCTCGATTCCCTAAACTCGGACTGCCGGTCATTTAGTAATTTGAAAACCGTGACCGACAGTCGACCTAAAAAAAATCTAAGTGTCACGAACCATGGTCTCGCTCTCTGAGCCGAGCGTAAACCAAGCGTTTATTAGACTTGCGATCTCTACAACTCTTCTGGATCGCTTGGGTTGGGATGGGTTCCTTCGATTCCTTAAATTTGAGAAAAATATCGGACTGCTGGTGATTTAGTGATTTGAAAACCGCGACCGGCAGTCGACCCAAAAAAATCGTGTCACAAACCATGGTATCGCTCTCTGAGCCGAGCGTAAACCAAGCGTTAGACTTGCGATCTATGCAGCTCTTCTGGATCGCTTGGCAGTTCTTAATCGACGTATGAGAGTTTGAATTGGATGGGTTCCTTCCATTCCTTAAAATTTGAGAAAAATATCAGACTGCCGGTCATTTAGTGATTTTAAAAGCTTGACCGGCTGCCGGTCATTTAGCCACGCGTTTTAACGCTCTTTGTAGTGGTACGTAAGGTTTAATTTTGTACTGGGAATTAAGATTGCAAAACACGTTCTGGCTTCTAGGCTAAAGATTATCAGTTAAAAAGGCAATGGGTCTGAGACTGCAACCTACTGTATGTCCCAAGCATTACTATATATCAGAAGTTGCCTTGAAATTCATAGAGATTCATATTTTCTTCCGAGGACGGCTTCAAGACTAAGTGTTTTCTAAGATCGCTCACCTTTTTCTGCTGAAGTATCCAAGACGAACGTTTCTCGCAACTGCCTCGTTTGAAAATGTCACACGTCTATATAACTCGTCTTTGAAAACCGACGCCGGAAATCATGTCACGGTCATTATTTGAGGTTCTTATAATCCTATCTGTCACGCCGAAACAAACGCTGCTATAGCCTCACGCAAGAAGCGGCCAAGGTAAAGAATTTCCAGTGGGCGTACAATTAAATTGCTAAAGCAGACACTTTAGATGAGCCCTGCCGGAAAGCTATGACCATTATTACAGCTTACTTGCCGGCATGCCAGTGATGTTCGTGTCAGCTTGCCGGTGCAATATGGAGGTATTTAAAGTATTTTCTTCCTGTCGTGTTCCCAGAAAGGTCGATTACAAGCTAACTAGTTGCGCGGAATCTCTTAGCTTTATACCTTGTTGTTCATTTTATTTTTTCATGTTATCTTAGTTTCTTAGTGTAAACCTAAAATAAAGGTGAAGTGATGGTCAGTTTATTAAGTAAACAGAGCCCACAGCAATAATAAGCTCGTACTTTTCGATAATTCTGTCGTGACTTACACAATTTAGTATGATACTGTTGCTCAACAGTAGGGAAGTGGGCGGTTTCCCGTCCCATCACGTAACATTTTGGTTTAAAATACCAAGTTTTCACTCAAAGGTGCTATGTTATTCTAGGATAGTCGTGTCAACGAGAATTAAAAAACGTTATCATTTTGAATTCTATAAATTCATCTACTCTTATGGCTAAAGCCATTACGCTCAAAGTGCTCAAAAATTAAACTGAACAGATATGACGGAGAAGACATGAGAGTACGTGTCTTAATGGGTCGAAAATATCACTTCCCGACAAAATTGATGGCGGATCATTAAATTTGATTAATCGCGTTTGATATGAGATTGGCATCATTTTGGGCGCCGGTGGATGTGGAGGTTCACAGGTTAACAGTAAGTTGATGTAATTTTAACTGGTTTCCGTAATTCTAAGAAATCATCACAGCATTCGCCGATCACCAGTTGAACTCATGTATGACTGACAACTTAAGAGACCCTGCGCCTAAGAAACGACCGATGATTTCCGGCCAAAAAATAAAATCGGCCGATTTTTATCTCCCAAGTAGAGGTTACCGAATACTATTTAAAAATGAATTCCTTTTGTTTTAGTTTCGCTTTAAGCCAAAAATATCGAGCCGCAAACTTTTTCCGTCTGATAGCAGCAAAATCGGGCCGAAAATAAGCCCCCGCAAAAAAACTGTTCAGAAATTACTATCGCAACGCGAAATAATGAGAAAACTACACAGCGTTGAAGAAAAAGGCCTTTAAATGCAATATCTTTCGATAAACATCAAAAAACTGCCGAAGCGATTAAAAAATAAAGTTTCAAATATTGCATACTAAATTAGATGGAGCGTTGGAGCTGATTTTAAAATAATTATTTCTCAAAAGTTCAACGTTTTTGAAAGCAATCACAGTGATGAATCAGACATTGGAGAGATATACATCACGTTTCTGGAAAAACATTTTTCGGCCAAAGTATATTGACCTTGTACAAAGCGTTCAAAGTTACCGTGTTTACCGTTATCCTGCTACTTCGGCGAAACACTTCTCTTTTGCCAATACGGCCGTGGGTAGCGTGGTAAACGCCACTTTAAACCTTGCTAGGCCTTCAAAGACCATCCTGAGTAGAAGGATGTATAATTGAAAGAGAAAGGAAGATGAAAAATACGCAGAAAAAGAAAATAACTCGAAATTACCATCTGCTAACGAAAGTTGAATCTGGAAAATGTCGTGGCGTGAGAGCGGCCATTGACGTCATTTGTATAAATAGCGGCGGAATCCAAACGAATACACAAATAGGAAAACAATTTTTCCCGGCCACAAAACGTTTAGTGGAACAATGTTATGTTATTTTTCACAAATGATGGTCACTCAGAAAGAAAAACTTCCCCAACCGCCACACCGTTTTGGCCGCAGCGTGATCTGAGTTATGGGGTCACGACTGGATCCCTGGCCGCTGACCGCACGAAGGACATTGCAGACTCGTTTTCCCACGCTTTTGCAACTTGACGTGACAAATGACGTCAATGGCCACTGTCACGCCACGACGTTTCGGCAGTTTTTTTTATTTTTATCGAATGATATTGCATTAAAAGACCTTTTTCTTCAACACTGTGTAGTTTTCTCATTATTTTGCGTTGCGATAGTAATTTCTGAACAGTTTTTTGCGGGGGCTTATTTTCGGCTTGATTTTGCTGCTATCAGACGGAAAAAGTTTGCGGCTCAATATTTTTGGTTTAAAGCGGGAGGCAAAAGAAATTCATTTTTAAATAGTATTCGGTAACCTCTACTCGGGAGATAATAAAAATCGGCCGATTTTATTTTTTAGCCGGAAATCATCGGTCGTTTCTTAGGCGCAGGGCCTCTTAATTGTGTTGGTGTGCAACGCTAGTGTAGTCTGTCCCGTTTGTTTTTTGCTGCAAGTTATTTTTTCTTCATGAGCGTACGAGATTGGGGGGCGAGGAGGGCTGCAGTCCCCCCCCCCCCCCCGATATTGAAATTGTGTGATTTTTCGGGCAAAACGCTTATGATTCGGACCACGACTCTTAAGAGAAAACGTTACAAAATAATGCTGATGGCGTCATTGATAACTATGAGTATAACTCGTAAATAAAGTTTCTAGTTAGTGACTTTTTTGGAGAACTCGTTCTTTTAATAAGTTTTAGATGTTACTAGATTGAGACTGTTGATAGAGGTCATTGAATTAAAGCAGTTTCATTCAATATGGGAATTGTGAATGTTTTGGTTTTCACGAAGTTTGAGTGCGCTTGCATCCCGATTTCAACATTCAGACATTCGGGCACTACGTCAAATTTTCGGGCTAGAAGGTCACTGCCCCCTCAAGTCCGAAGGTGCCCGTACGCCTGTGTTTTTCTTCCTTGATCTCGACGACTGCACGACAAAATTGAGGGACTGTGGACAAGCTACGTTAGTGCCAAGCAAGATATTATGTTTTGTTTTGGTGTACAACTTTTAAAGTGCTGCACAAGATCAAACGGCCTGTCTTCAGAATAAAGAACGAGACCAATATTCCCGAACAGAGATTCTTTTAGTTTTACAGTCCTGAAGAGCAAGAGCGGGGCGTGATAAAAAAAGGGCTAGATTTATTTTAAAAAGGGAAAAAAAACAGGTTATTTGTTCTCAGTTTTGGAGTAACCGAAATTGAGTAAAGCTGCAACAAATGACGAACCAATAACTGAAATCAGGATTTTCAAATACCACAGGATTGCAAAGCTCAAGACACCAACATGGCCGCCATAGTTTCTAATGTCACGCAGCAAACAAAGATCAATAAACAACAAACAAAAAAAATTGTATTTGAAAACTGTGAGCTTTCAAGGAATATCTGAAGAACTACTGAGCCACTATAGAGCAGGGAAATTAGTCTTTATTGACAAAGTTATCTTTGACAAACTTACGTGGCATTAACAAAAGCAAGTAAAGTAAGCTCTGATCTGCTGTAAGCCACATCGATGCCAACTTGGTGATAATTTGCACGCTTGTGTAGTGATTCCGCACAGCCAGTGGGGACTCTTTACCTGGTACATTTGTCGTGTAAACTTTCAACCAGGAAAACTGAATCCGCTTTAACAGAGCGACGAAGTCAAGAAAGCTACGTAACTGATTATGGCTGCCGACTATAGTTCCCTCCGGCAAGTGGTTGGAAACTTGACAAAAATGCGAGTCAATCTAATTTCCTTCTCTTTTTTCACGTAGACCACAGGAATCCCAGCAAGCACTGGTGTATCTGTAGCCTGAAATGTCAGTCGTCTTCCTCCCTCAGCCTAATCCCCGGGCGATAAGACTGATAGAGAGCGGAAGATGACTGACATTTCAATTCAGGTTAGTGTATCTGTCGGAATGCCGTTATCAGAGGGAGCAAGAATAAACAACTGCACACTAGAAAATATTCTGCATTTTAGAGCTATTAAGCTCAAGATTTCGGCTACTGACGACAGTAGTATAATAGAATGGTTGGATATGCCATCCTGCAGACTCGTGTCTTTTGTTACTCGGGCCCTTTGAGATCCCTGTCATTAGGAGCCTGAATCACGGCCTGGCAGCCGGGTGGAGGCTTGGAACCCTTCACGTTGCTAAGGATACAACAGCCCTTAGGTCGAACACGGCGGTCGCGGCAGCATTCATGAGTTAAGAGTTTGTAAGCAGTTAATCCACCGCATGAATAGGATTTTGGGTACAGCCGTTGACCACAGCAAAGCTAAATAGTAGAAAAAAAAAAGGCAATTTTCTAAATGAAACAATTGTGCCCATAAGCAAAAGCAAAAGGAGTTAGACGATAGTTATAAGTTTGCCAAAAACAGTGGGAAGGGGTTGGTATTGAAGGTACGTTATATCACGCGGGTATTATCTGGACTGAAAGCCCAAGGACAGGTCTTGAATAAAAAATAAATTAAGTAATTTTTCTGTCCAAGAATAAGAAGACAAAAATCAGTTTTAAGGATGACACTCATAAGTTATTTAAAAGAAGCTTCTGGTCCGAGACTGAACTCCCATTCCCTAGAAGAGAAGAAGGACTTCGATATATCACTCATGAAAGATTAGAGCGAGCAAATTTCTTGAATAAGGTACACAGTCACGAAATGCATACTTCTCTAATGATTTATATTTCTATATGAGTGTACAGTGAAGAAAAACAATTAAACCAGTTGGGATTAACTAAACATGTATGTCAATTTTCTGCCCTTACCTGTTTACTGGGATCATATGACACCTTTCCACAGCAGCGAGGGAACTTAACACCAGGTGGTTTGTACGTCACTTGTCGAGAACAACACATCTGATGCGATGTATAAAAGTAAGGAGTCATGCCACAGCAGCTCATTGCTAAATTAGGGCAAGGCTTGGAGTAAAGGTTCGACCCACAGCACACCTGTTAAAAAACACCAATTTTGAGTTCATGCAATTTTCTACATTCCTCAACAAACGTTACGCAAGATAAACAGTAAACAGTGTACAATTAAGTTTTCTAAAAGACTTCTTCAGCGGAATTTAGTAAGGCTAGTTAAGTTGTGCTTTTCTTGACTTGTCCTGTTGCGGTTTTTAGCTTGAATAACATCGTTATCTAGGACGAGCACAGTGGGTGAGAAACAAATTCGTGCCTGCACCAAATCACCCTTCCCCCTCCCTCAAAAGTCAAGTGGTCCACCTCAAGCTTAATGTACCTGTGTTCCTGGATCGTATCCGAGTCGACAAATCCGCAGCACCTGGTTACAGATGGTGATGGCTTGGTGATAACTCGTCGGTTGCAGTAGAGTTGAGTTGCGGGATTGTAAATCGCGATTGGTCTGGAAATGCAAAAAGAGTTTGTTTCACAAACATAGAATCATCATGTCCTATTACCAGGAAAAAAACTAAGAACCATTAAGAATTTCTTCAAATAGGAAAAGAACTTATTTACAGAAAATGGACATTGCACGATGCTAGAGCTGGGTAGCAGCTCTCGTAAGGTCTCACATGAATGGCTTGATACCCTTTGAGAGTACAATAGAGCAAACAACAGAAACAATGTCCATGGCCCTAAAACAATTACAGCTGCTAACAATTAAAGAACCCCAAGCTTACGAGAACTGCTAAACTTCTGTAGGAGATGCCAAACTTGAAAGTTCTCTAGTAAGACAGTTATTAGTAGGGGGAGGGGTGTTAGAGGTGTCTGACGTATTATTAGAAGTGAAGGAATGAGCAGGAACGCTAGAGACGGAAAGGTCTAGAGTATCGTAAGCCACATTATATATTTAATTAGAGATCGATGCATTAAGCCATTTTGCAGTTGTGTGCTTAGTTACCTGGTCTATGAATGCAAGCGAGGCCGGAGGTGACCTTGCTTTGATACAAACCTCTCTGCTTTCTCATTTAAATGCCAACAAATTAGCATCAAAACAACTTGGTTTACACAACAAAAGCAGTGAGATCTGTATTAAAACAAGGTCACCTCCAGCCTTGCTGCCATTGAAAGGCCAGGCCACTGAGCAGGCAACTGTAAAATATAATATATTCTTACCCACAACACTGGGGTTTTGTACCATAAGGTGCAAATATGCTTATTAATTTTCAGTAACAGCAGATCTGCCTTCTGGTGTCATGAATTATCCCTCCACAACAAGCCTGAAAACTGGAAGTCTTGCTATGCACCAGGCCACCGCAGCAAAACTGAACCTTGGGATCATAAAGAGTTGTACCGCAGCAGTAGTGCCCATGTTTCTTTGGATTTAGGACGTTGCCACAACAACTGTGTTTAAAAGTATCATAAGGGATGCCTCTACAGCATCGAGTAGAAGGCCACGGTTTCGCCATCACTGTTCGGTTGCAACAGAGTTGTTTTCTGTAGTCATATAGTTTAGTTCCGCAGCAGCGATGGGCAGTTTTCTTTGTCTGAAGGACACTGTTGCAGCAGACGTGTTTGGAGGGGTCGTATGCAACGCTTCCACAGCTTCCCCTGAATGAGGACGACGGCTTCACTATCACTTGTCGGTTGCAGCAGAGATGTGTCAAGGGATTGTATTTCACGCCTCCACAATACCGTGTAGGTCTGGGGGAGCCAACCGGGCCTGGAGAACCACTTGAAGGTGGTGCTTGGCAATTAATTGTCACGCCTACAGTCATTAAACAAAGTTATCATTAATTTGTTGAAACAATCAATCAATCAATCAATCAATCATTGTATTTAACGTGGTCGGTACTCTTAGCTAAAAAGCTAGTTTACAGGTACGCCACGAAAAAAACATATGCTATTCCAAATGCTGCAATCTGGTTGGCTTAGATATCACACATGTACTATTAGCCATTTGTGCAGTGGCCGGAGGCGTCTGCAAAATGCCCTGAGTTAAAGACTTGCCGAAAGATAACTTTTGTCGCTTTTTATGTCATAAAATTACACGTTACTAAAAATTCGCCGTGTATTAACATACCTAGCAGAAGCACAATGGCAGCAACTTGAAGTAGCTCTGAATAGGCCATGCCTAAAAGAGTCTTGATACCAGTAGCGCGACTGAAAAGGAGGAAATATATTAGAAAAAATTAGAATTAAGGACTCGTCGACTACTTTTACGTAGTCATATTAAAGTCACTGTTTTCTAAGCTGCACAAATACATGAGTCGTCCAAGAAGAGGGAGAAATTCGCTTCGCCTTGTTTGCCAAATAAATAATTTGTGAATTGCCACAGTAAATCTGTGTCGCAAGAATAGGCTTGTTAAAAGCATCGGCAAATGAACTCACCGAGTCAGGCCCTAGTTGTGGAATTCAGACATCAAAATTTCGATTAAGGATGATAAAATCACAGTACATATCGCTCTGGCCACACCAGAGATACTAGGCTGAAGTCGATCGAAATGTACATACCTGAACTGCAAATGCTCGACTGAAGCACGGCGCCTCATTACATAGTATCTCCAAGGACCTGGGGTAACTTGAGAAAGATCAGTCAACATTGTAGTCACGTTTCAGGTTATTGCAACATGCTTAAATGTGCTTAAACCGTAATTTTGTGCTCAACCTAATTAAGGTTTCTTCGCGGTGTTCGAGAACAATCTTGTGCATCGCATGAATATCTACATCCTATTTGTAAAGGAACGAAACTGGTTTTCCGCGATCCGGCTTAAGCTCTTTCAATGTCTTAACTGTGACCGGGCCACTGATTAAACTATTTAATAAGAATAGGTTCACTTTGGGCCCGGACGCACTGGGCAAATTTTTGTTTATTTTGCGAAAAAATCTGTCATCAATTCCCTGAGACAAGTGCGTCCGGTGATTTTTAGATCTACCAAATTTTGTCAAGGCTTACCAAACTTCAAAGACGCCGTCGTCCTGCCTCGGAGCAGGACAAATTTATGTCAGGGGTGAAATCTGACAGATTTGTCAATTTACACGCCATGATTTGAAGGAAAATGTCAATCAAGAAATTTGATCTCTATTTTTAGTCGGAGTATTTCAGTCCGAAGCCCGCCAAAATTAAATTTATATTTGCGCGGCAATCAAACGATAAACATGGAAGATTCGTACCTCGGTATGCTCCATGACGATCCGTTCGTACAGTACAACTATTACGGTTCCCAAGTCTACGTTAACGTTCCAACTGCATCTCCAGGACCAAGCTCTGCTCAATTTGTACATCCGTATGTCCACCCGAGTCAGCCGAGTACAAGTACAAGTGTAAGTGTCACGACTACATGTAATCAAATTGAAAGCAGCCAAGCTGAGGATTCAAGAGCAGACGAGAGCAGAAAAAGCGGCAAAGGTTCAAAGAAACAAGCGGCAAAGTACGACTCGTTTGAGCCAGAGGAAGAGCGGTGATTGTGATTGACACTTGTGGTTAACAAATCTTTTGCTGTGATTCAGTGCGCCCACGCTTGACAAAATAAAAATTTGGCAGAGACAAATTTTGTCGAGATTTTTGGAAGGGCCAAACAAATTTTGTCAGTCCAGTGCGTCCGGACCCTTTGCCAATTTTATTTTTGACATCATCAGTAGGAATGACCGCCACGTACAAAGCGAGGACAGCTTATTTATTGTCACGTATCAATATCTTTGCCTGGTGCAAGCCGCAAAGAGCATGAGTGTATAATTCCTTTCTCGAAATTACGCTAAAGCAGAAGCCATCAAAGTTAGGATCCACGCTCAGTAACTTTCATTTGACACTAATCTTTCCACAGACACTCCGTTTTGTCTTGAGTTCGTCCAGATCGCAAGCAAGATATCAACTGTGGGGGATAAGAACGAGACAAAACGCAAGAGGGTGGGGCGGGCTGGGGAAAGACAAAAACAAGAAGCCACAGACGCTCAATTTTTTTATCCCACTTCAATTAAGGTATCTCTGATCAGGGTTTGGAACGTTCTCCCCATCTCAGGCCCCCCATTTCAGACCCCAATCTCAGACCCACCATCTCAGGCCCCCATCTCAAGCCACCATCTCAGGCTTCCCACCTCAGACCCTCCATCTCAGACCCCCCATCTCAGACCCCCCATCTCAGGCCCCAAGCCCCCCACCTCAGACCCTCCACCTCAGACCCAACGCTTTTCGTGTGAGACTACAATATCAGGCCCCGACAATGTCAGTGCTAACGTTTTTCGTGCAAGACTACAATATCAGGCCCCGAACATGACACCTACAATCTCAGACCCCACGCTTTTCGTGTGAGACTACAATATCAGGCCCCGACAATGTCAGTGCTAACGTTTTTCGTGCAAGACTACAATATCAGGCCCCGAACATGACACCTACAATCTCAGACCCCACGCTTTTCGTGTGAGACTACAATATCAGGCCCCGACAATGTCAGTGCTAACGTTTTTCGTGCAAGACTACAATATCAGGCCCCGACAATGTCAGTGCTAACGTTTTTCGTGCAAGACTACAATATCAGGCCCCGAACATGACACCTACAATCTCAGACCCCACGCTTTTCGTGTGAGACTACAATATCAGGCCCCGACAATGTCAGTGCTAACGTTTTTCGTGCAAGACTACAATATCAGGCCCCGAACATGACACCTACAATCTCAGACCCCACGCTTTTCGTGTGAGACTACAATATCAGGCCCCGACAATGTCAGTGCTAACGTTTTTCGTGCAAGACTACAATATCAGGCCCCGAACATGACACCTACAATCTCAGACCCCACGCTTTTCGTGTGAGACTACAATATCAGGCCCCGACAATGTCAGTGCTAACGTTTTTCGTGCAAGACTACAATATCAGGCCCCGAACATGACACCTACAATCTCAGACCCCACGCTTTTCGTGTGAGACTACAATATCAGGCCCCGACAATGTCAGTGCTAACGTTTTTCGTGCAAGACTACAATATCAGGCCCCGAACATGACACCTACAATCTCAGACCCCACGCTTTTCGTGTGAGACTACAATATCAGGCCCCGACAATGTCAGTTGTCACGTTTTTCGCGCAAGACTACAATATAAGGTCCCGAACATGACACCTACAATCTCAGACCCCACGCTTTTCGTGCGAGCTTGCAATATCAGGCCCCGACAATGTCAGACCCCACGCTTTTCGCGCGAGACTACAATATCAGGCCCCGAACATGGCACCAATAATCTCAGACTCCACGCTTTTCGTGCGCGCCTACAACAATGATCAGAAACCCTCGAACCTTCGCCAAAGATTCATTTTTCTGGCAATCTCTCAGCCGCGCACATTTATGAGCAGACATACCAGCCGCCTGAAGGGGTTTATTTCTTTGATTAAGGAGAGGCCAAACGTGAAACTTCATTTTAAAATTTCAGTCAACGACATGTATTTACGTGGAATAAATTGGTCATTTTATGGGAGTCCACACCCTCTGGTTGCGAGTAGACGACTTATTTTCACCTATACGACATTGCTTAAACCGGTATTTGACAATAGTGAAAGAGGTCTTCCAGTGCTGTCGATGAATATAACTATAAAAATTTCGGGCGTGAAATTATACAAATATCCCAATAAAGAAATGCCATAAAATCACCTTACGCTTGATCTTTATCAATGTGTTATACACTTCTCGTCGGTCTACCTTATTGAATAGAAAAGCTTCGGTACATTAAACGAGTACTATGCGAGAGTGAGAATTGCGTGACTGCATGAAGCAATCGGATAATAACTTCTGAGACGGACATAATACCAATCTGTCAGCGAAGTCTGCTAATAAACAAAGGCATTTTGAGGTCAACAAAAATTTCCAGACGCTGGTTACGTGACTTGAAACAAAGTGATACATAATGGATGAGTTGCCAGTAATCAGATACCCGTGTTTGCGCGAAGAACTCTGGGATCGTCCGGGGGCAAACATTGCTAGTCGCTAGAAGGAAATGTATGGCGAAAAGTTGTTTTCAGTTACAAGAAAACGATTTTTGAGCGAGATCAACGCTTTTTCGCCGTCGTTTTTATCGCTAATGGATTTGGGCAATGTTGATATGTGGAATATGTAAGTTTTTGTTTGAATAAAAGTGAAATATGTGACAAAATCTACCGATAAACTCCGTTGCTTGCGTGAGGTTTATTGTGAAATTTACATCGCGTAATGGTCTGAAAATATTACAAAATTAATTAGGTATAAATCGAGAGGAAATAACCCAGTAAAGCCTTTTAAGTTATGTACAGGCTACTTTTGGCTTATTTGAAAGCTCAGTCATACAAATAATACTGAAAATAATCCCGGTGGCGATCATTGTACTGTCTGGGGTTGATTTAATGACAAATGAGTCCGCGCGACTCATGCTGTGTGGCTACTGTGTTGCTCAAAGCCTTTGTTTTGCTTTTACAAGCACGTATTTCAGTGATTTTCCTTTTCTATAAAAGATCAAGGGTGGCTCCTTGAATATATCTCTGAGTATTTGTATTTAAAAGTGCCATTTGTGCGTGATTATGCTTTCCAAAGTTTGGTATTGCCGGTTGAGTGAAATTGCCCGACACAAAGGGTAGTAGTTCCTCATGCAATTCTCGATTTCTGTTTTAGAGCTTCTTTTCTGTCTTTATATTTAACTTTTCAGAGGGTCTTTTCTACCATTTGCTCCGGGTAGCCTCTCGAGATCAGGCGTGTTTTGAAATTTTCAATATTCTCTTCGATGTATTTCACAATAAACCTCACCCAAGCAAAAGGGAGTTTATCGGTAAATTTTATCACTTATTTCACGGTTATTCAAACAAAAACTTACATTTTCCATGTATCAACATTGCCAACATCCATTCGCGATAAAATAACGGCGAAATAACGTTGATCTCTCCCCAAAACGATGTTTTTGGGCGTCGAAATAACTTTTCGCCATACATTTCCTTCTAGCGACTTGCAATGTTTGCCCCCTGACGATCCCAGAGTTCTTTGCGCAAACACGGGTATCCGATTACTGGCAACTCATTCATTATCTTACAACGTTTTGGGACGGATGCTTGCTCCAAAAATATATTTTAAAAGTATTTATAATTTATATATTTCCTAACAAAATAGAACCAGAATATGGTAATAAGAAACGCGATGCTGTGAATTCTATAGGCCAGAAAGGAAGTTGCAACAATGGCGACCTTCTCTTCCAGTGAACTTGCAGTTTGTTATTCGTAATAGCCATATTTCATAATAATTTCAGTACACTACTGAAGAATTACTGTATTACTTAGCACAACAGTTAACATAAAGTTAAACCCGAAACATAAAACAGTCAAACCCGACTGATATGATCGGGGTCTGATATGGTACGTTGGGGTCTGATATGGTAGGTCGGGGTCTCGTATTGTATGTTGGGGTCTGATATGGGGGCCTGATATGGTAGGCCACGTTCCAACTATAATAGGTATCTCTTGCGCCCTGCGCTCGCTCTCGCGCGCTCGAAGAAAAATGACTCGGAGAAAAAAGTCTGCGGACAGACTAATTTGACACATTAACTTAAATTCGGAACGGGCAATCGCAAAAAAAGTCCAAATTTTGGCATGCACCAAATCAAAATATTCTACATTTTTGTACTTAATCTTTAGGAAATCTATCAGTTTGGTAAAAAAAAAAACTTTTTCAGCAAAACTAAGGCCCATTTAGCGTCGTGGCGGCCAAAAAACTGATTTAACGGTTAAAAGCGGCATTTTTTTTTTAATGAAAATTAGGTCGTGAAAGGATTAAGGGTGTCCCCAGTTAGCAGTAATGCTAAATCTCATTGACACTAAATGAAGTTATTATTATTATCACATGCGTACAAGATACATGAGGAATTATACCTATACCATGCAAGTGAAAGCTTTCCTCATGGGATGACTGACATTTCAGGCTAAGATAGATCAAATACAACACAATTTGTCAGTACCAGATGAAAGTACTGCTTAATCGAGCTTTCGTTTGAATTGGTTCACATTATAAGACTATCATCCATTTTTGTGAAATCTGTTGCGGGGATAAAATTTTGTCCCTAAGACATATTTTGCGTGAAATTCAACTGGTTTGAATTCGTGCGTAATAAATCAGGGACAAAATCACATTAATTTTCAATGTCACATCGCGTACACTGCTCTTGCAAACTTTCCCCGCTACAACATAGAAATTACCTGATATCCGCTTCGTAAGCACAGAATGCGAACTGTCCTCTCAAAATACGTTCTATGCGTACACACGAAGGGGCTTATCCCTTCGTGAAGCGTCAGCAACAGGTCCACCAGTGTTTACCGACCTTTGCTGATCGCTGAGACAGTTTCAAATCATGACGATTTTAAAAGCACAATGAAAAAAGCCTTTTTACCTGAAACCAGATGTACATAGCAGGCGGTTTCACTGCAAGCAGACAGCTTACACATCAAGAAGATTAAGGTCAGTGAAAGTGAAAAAAAAATAAGGATGATTTATAATTGAAGACTAGAATTTGTAAGCAACATACTTTAGGACTCCTGAATCTGGCAAGTCAGGGTAACGGTCTGGACCAACGCAGTGCAGTAAGCGTCCTATGTGGAACTCCACCCCCGCTTGATTTCATTTTAATTTAGCTTTTCAAACAAAACTTTAACAACCAGAGAACTGAGAAAGGAGAACGAGGATAGTGTTTTCAGCATCTGTAAGTCAAATTTAACATCAGGTGGCTCTTCAACATCGTACCATTCATCTTATACTATAGTTTTTGTGTTTCAGGCATTTCAGCCATTGTCACCAACTCAGTTCCATACGTGACTCAAATTCTGATAGCATTTCGTGTAGTGTTTTTCGTAAAACTTGAACACCTCGTGTTAATCGGCAATGGTTTTAATCAACACTTCATTAATCGCTCAAGAATAAAAGATTTTTACCACCTAACATTCCGTGGTTGAATTAACTGCGAAACAGCAATGTGTACCGCTTATAAGGTTAACCACTTGTTCCGCAAATGTGTTGTTTAATTTCCCAAGGTCTACCCGCAATGACGTCATGAAGGCAACTTCTGCTCGTGTTGTAGAGTCATTTCTCAATTTTATTTTATGTTTATATCTCCTCTGAATTGTTGCAAAAGAAACTTATATTTAAAGAAAACCAAGATTTATGTACAATCTGGATCAAAATTGTCGACACCGTTCAACTTGAACCGTGTACAAGAAATTGATAAATTCATTGTGTGTAAATAGAAGCAAACTTCCATCAGCGTCACTGTTGAGTCTAGGAACAAGTCAGGGGATCGATGACTGTTTCATGGTTAGGGCCAAGCCCTAATGCTCTATTGATTCCAGTGCCGTAAAGTATTTTCACAAGCTGGTGCATTTTCTTTTTTGCCTATGTTTACAATGTTTACATTTGAGAGAGTGGAAGAAAACTGAAAACTGAAAACTGAAAATGTAGAGCCCATGTTTCTGGCAAGTTTACACGTACAATATCCGCTTAATGTTACCGAATGCTAAAACCGTTTTCTTTGGGCGCACTTATGCATTTTTACAATTTTACGCAGTTTCCCTGTTACCTAAGAAGTTATCGTTTGGTTCGTGACTGAAAGAGATATAAATCTTGGCGTGATTAGTTGAGGCCAACCAACATCACAAGTCATTGAAACATTGACACGGATCTCACTCTTCGGATCTCGCGTGCAGGAAGCTAAGGTCAATACAAAGCCTTCAAAAATCACAGCCTTGATAATTTGGTAAGTAAATTATCAATAATCGTTTCATTGCCACCAGCTAAGAGAGCCCGCTTCTTCCTCTTGTAAGACAACTTTAATAAATCTAAAATCACAAAATCTAAATAATAAATAAATTAATAAATCTGAAATCACAAAATCAGTCCTCGCCTCCAGGATTTTGCGCGGCCATTTTTCTCTCGCGCTTTTCTTTCGCGTCACGCACGACGGACTAAGCGAAGGAGGGACTCCTCGTAGTCTAATGCTTTGGCAGTTAAGTCTATGATCGGTAAACTCTCTTTAAAGTTTGACCAAGAGAGATTTTAGTTTATCCTGATCTAACAGAGTTAAAACCTTACTTTTTCATTATCCTTGAACAGGTGGAGTCGATGGTATGATGTTTAACGACATGGAGAGTGGGCTGGGTTGTATACTGAGGGGTGGGGGGGGGGGGTGCGTTCTCTTCTTAAAAAGGACATGACGCTCAAAACATTAGCTTCCCAAACGAATTACGGCGATTAATGTACTTCATTAGCATTCATTTAATTAACTTTAATCAACAAAGAAAACCGCCCGATCATAACTTATTACAGCACAATCACTGCACATCATGATATGCAATTCGTACCCGACCCAATTGGCTAACTGTCCAGCACTGCTGGAGAATGATGCTGTAGCATGAAGCGACTATTGAGAACTTGTTGCGTCTCCTTGATGCATGCCAATTCATCGCAGGGCACCTCCAGCATTTTGTCAGGTCACTGGTATTAATTCAAACTCTAGCCTCCTACGAAAGACGCTCTTTGGGCTCGTCACGCAATCCTCCTCCCTCACGTCTGTGGGGTTGAAGATTACGTGACGAGCCCAGAGAGCGTCTGTGTTAGGGAGGCTATTCACACTCCTGAATGGAGGATGCACTGTAATTGTAATGTATCTTGTCCTATAATCAATGACACTGGCTCAATCCGGAATACATGATCCACTACCTAACTGCGCGCGAGGGCGATAAACCGCTCACCAAGAAAGAAACATTCTTCAGTTTTGACATTCTCTTTAGTTCTCTTTGAAAAAGAGAGGCGACTGCATTTTGGAAAACTTATAACAAACTGACCGTGTTAGTATGAACACTTTTAAAATGGACATGCTAGACAATGCAGTGACATCATGGCATCAAATCAAAAAGACATACTCCAAGTCATTAAAATACTTTTTTATTTTATGACCACTCACACGGTTTAACTGACACGAAAAGAATTTGGGTGTTCCCACCCGATTTCTCTACCCACACAATTTTAGTGATGTATATCGATTAAAACGTCCATAAAAACACGTACAATCCAAGGCGATTATATTCAGAACTAAAAGAAAATCGAATTAAAATATTTTCTTTACTCCCAGACAGCAGTCCTGATTTAAAAGCAGATCGCGCAGTTAGCATAAGGAGAGTAAAAAATGCGTGACATAAGAGGGCGCATCACGCAATCTCCTTAGGGAAAAATTCACATATTGCAAGCTTTGCTTACACGCTCTTAAAGTTAAACAATATTCTAACTACTTACATCTTTAAAACTTTTTCTCGCTTCGCTTCTCACATCAAATTTAATACTACATCATACATGCTGCACCATCACTATTCCTAATATTATGAAACCAAAATGTGTAATGTGGACCCGTCACGTGCACGTACCTTACGGAACGGTACAATCACGTGTCTGTGAGGCTCGACGAAACTTTTTCTTGTCAGGAAATTTGTAATAGTGAGTCAACAGGCTGCTAAAAGGACAAATTAGGGGAGCAACAGATTTCTAATTTCCAGACTGATAGCATACCGCTACAGATTCATGGGGCGTTTCAAACAATTTAAAAGGTTGCCACTCCCGCGCGAGTGAGGGGACAAATCCACCGTTTGAAAACTGCTTTTATTGGAGATATCCAACAACAACATTTGCAAACGCCCTTAATCGTGATTTTGTGTGTTTGAATATTGTTACTTGTTGAATTTGATGTTTTCGATTTTTCAGCTGGAAAAATAAGTTGCTGTTAGGTTTATGTGGCAAAATATCAGTCTCTGATCCCAATGGCTGGCATTTTTCGTTCACTGCAAAATTGACTAAAAAACAAAAGTGTGCATGATTTAAATTAGCTTTCCCGAAGGTTTAGGTTGGCATATTGAATAGCAAACAAAAACAAGTTTTTTTGTTTTCTGTTTAACTTCAGCAATACTGAGTTAGTTGTACAAAAAATTTACCGCCGTGAATACTGGTTCATCTTGTGAAACTCCAACACTTTTCAGTTTAGTATGAAAACCTGCATTTCTTATTCTGATTACTACATTGAAGGTGACTCAAGCCTACATACTGGAGTGATATTTAAAACCTTTTTCGTCAGAACCTGTTGTTAGCATTGGTGTTAGTATAATTATTATACTGCGACCAGTTCATTTTGCTTCCTAAGTTTATCGCAGAGCAGAGCGGAGCGCACGGACCGACCACCAAGGCCAACCTCTGAGCCCGCGACACTCAGTTGCACCTTTTTTCGGGTATATCTCACATTCGCTTCCAACTGGTTTAAGACCAAAGAAGAGAAGATGATAATTGATTAACCTGTCGTCTATGAGTTCGTTATAAAAGTTATCAATGAACCTCAGCCTAAGATTATCTCACAAAAAACTGCCTTTTAAAAATTTAAAAACAAGCCACCTCTAAAACGCTACAATATTCTAAAGATTCGTCCCTTTAAAGTAAAGAAGTTACGCTAAAACTTGCTCTGTACTCATGAGTCTTGCTTATACGACTTCGAGGAAGCTGAAGAAGCGTCGTCTTTGTTTTTATCGTCTTCTTCCTTTTCCATGGTGCTCTTCACTTGTGATGTGTGATGTTTCTTAAGCCAAAGCAGCCACTTACTCGGGTTGCCCGTAAGGTACGTGCTCTTCAGTGGACTGGGTACAGAGCCTCGTATCTGTGTAATGAGTGTGATTTTGGAGGATCTGGTGGCGTCGTGATATGGACGAATGACTGCGCCGCAAATACCAGTCTCTAATCTATTGAAAGGCGAAAATCGAGTGAATAAGTGGGAAACGCATACGTAGGAACACGCATAGTTGGATCAGCAAACACACGACTGAGCTGGGCCTGAAGTTTGTGCTAGCTTTAACTGAAGCCTAACATTCTGGGAGCTCTACGTTTACCGTCGTGTAATCTTAGGTTCTCACCCCCCTTCAGCACACTCTGCGAATAACCAACCTCTTAGCCTCCTGCCGGATTGGGTTTCGTAATTATATAGTGTTCAATAAAGTATGCACCAAATAAAAGACAAAAACTGATATAGCCAAAAAAAAGATTATCCTAACATATTCAAGGAAGGTTATGACCGTGTAAGCTCATTCAGAACAGTGGGAATATTTTATTTTGCACTTCCATGCGAACTCTAGATCCCACGTGATGACTCAGCTGATTACACAAAAACAAAAGTGTAAATAACGTGCTATAATGGCGCGAAACAACACCAACCTCATAACTGTGACTTTAGTATCCTCCCCAGGGACGCTCGGATGACTGGACCCTTTCCAAGCCCACGCGTAACAAGGTTCCTCGTCTTCACGATCCAGGCTTGCTAACACTACACAGCGATTTTTCTTCTTCTGAGAACTACAAAATGGCGACAAAAATAAGTGAAAAGTCATATACTTTGTCATACTATGAAATCTTAACTTGAAGTTTGATTACATTGGTACATTAACCGCCGAGTTAGTGAAGCTAGCGTTTCGAGCCCTTCCCCAGAAAAAAAGTTAAGGATTATGGATTGTGGGTTGTGGGTTAGATGGGCGTTTATAAATGTACTAAGGCGTTGCGCTGTTGGAGGAAACATGCAACAAAAAACCGTTTTCAACCTTCTCCAGCGTATAGTGGACTGGGCCCAAGACATCTTACACTCACCATTTAAGGAGTTTGAAGTCGGCCATCTGATCAAGGAATGAGATACCGTCAAATGTCTTGTCCCATTTGGTTCGTTCATCCCAGTCAGAGACTAAATCAATAGCTAAGACAAATGGAAAAATGTATTTTATAACAACATGTGGCCAGAAAAGTTCAACAAATGATGTATTTCTCGAGGTTACAGTCACATGTCACATGTCACATGTCACACGTGTCACAAGAATCACACATGTCACACACGTCACAGATGTCACGTATATCACGCGTGTCACACGTGTCTCACAAACATGAAAAACACAATCGGTTCGATTGTATAATTCTCTGCGGAAGCACACTTAACATGGGATAACTTACCATCTCTGTAGGGAATGTCTTTCAATACCATTACAGCCTGAAAAATTAAAAAAGTCATTGAGTTTTCTGCTATGTCGCTCGCCTCTTGTTATCCTTAACTCGGATAGAGCGCCAAGCGAGAGCCGCTTACAACAGGAACGTAACACGCGAGTGACACGCTCACAACGCGCGTGTCCCTCAGGTGCACCAGCGCGCTGCGTGAATCGAGCTTCGCGCTCTACCATAAAAGTTTCGCAAACTTAAAGCAGTAATTCCCTCATCACAAAGTTCCAAAATAAACAATTCTTGTTACTTTCAGACTTTCAAAGGGTCCCAATTTGCGGCGGGTTTCTTGAGCAAACGTTCGGACGGTTAAAACGTGTTTAGTATAACCTCTCCTAGGCGTTCAGTTAGTTGGGGCACAGTGCGAAAAACAGCGCGCGAAAAGATGAAAAAGCGCGGCGAGAGGAAGTTTCCTCTCGCCGCGCTTTTTTTCTATTTTTCGCGCGCTGTTTTTCACGCTGGCGCCTCAGCTAAGTGGACGCCTGGAAGAGGCTAAAACGTGTACCATACTTCGGCCAACACAACGCCGTGAAATAAAATAAATATAACACATAAAGAGAGCTGAAATGGATTAAACCTTATTAACAAGTCTTTATACTAATCAAAACAGACTGAACAATTCATGCAGTGGCTTTGTAATCAAGAGAAAATGAGGGACAGAGAGGGAGGCTCCCAGTCCAGGCCTTGGGATATGTCAATTCCGCTAAAGTTATTTTAGGGTTGCCGAAAACAGCGGGAGTGCATTTCCTTTTACGTCCGCATGATACCATTATTCTTTAGGTGATCAGGCAATTTAGTAACGGCGGTCCACGGGGAAATACGCTTTTTCGATAGAAGCGCCTTTTACGGGTACATTAGAGGCAGTTGGTATTTCTGGCTGGATAAATCAATGTGGGAGATATATTTTTACATCTCCTTGGGAATAAAATGGCACATGCAGACGGGCGGAAATGTAGTTCTGAGTGGTCAACAAAACATTCCGGCGGAGCATGTTATAAAGGTCGTGGCTACTGTTATGGACTATGCACTGTGGCTTTTTCAAATGGAGTTTACAAGCCGGTGGACTTCGACATTGATGTTGGCAAGGACAATGAGATTTTCTCCCCACACCGAAGAGAGAAAGCTTACATTAGTGCAAATTAACCGAAGGTGAAGAAAACGTGGCATGAACATGATCAAACGAAGATGACACTTCCGTTTTTTCTGGTTTTCTCTGTTGGAAAAGCAGTTAGAAGAAGTTGTCCCTTACGCTCAGTTCAATGTACTTTAGTTGCTGGTACAAAATCATTTTTTGTCGTTTGAATGCGAGTTGTTCTGTCGTTGAACAGAAAAATTGTTTCTGTCGCTGATCACTACCGCGCTGTGAGTTGTTCTGTTTCTCTGTGAATTCAAAATTATTTCTGCCCGGGTTGTCTGTTTTGTCGCTGTATCAGCATTCACAACTAGTTCTGTTGCTACATTCCCATGATCGCCATGCCTCTAGTTGTTTAATCGCTGTGCCGGCATGCAAAATTATTTCTCTCGCTGAGCGCTACTCTAAGGTATTTGTTATTGTATTCAAAATTATTTCTGACGGTCACTGGTCGTCCCACCTCGAGCTGTTTTGTTGCTGGAGTCCAAGTTATTTCTGTCGCAGGTCGCTTCACGGCGAGCTCTTTTCAGTTTGTCACTGTACCGCTATTCAACATTATTTCTGTCGCTGATCACTGATCGCTCTGAGCTGTTGTTTTGTTGAGTTATTTTCTAGGCTAATCGCTACACTCCGTGTTGTTTTATCCGCGCTGTTGAGGTTCAAATAGACTTCTGTCGTATGGTTGGGAATTGTTTTGTTGTGATATAGTATTCAAGTTGATTTCTGTCGCTAATCGCTAGGCTTCGAGTTGTTTTGGTTCCTAGATTCAAAATATTTTAGCTACCCTCCGAACTGTTTTGCAGCTCGGCCAGAATTATATTCTCCTGTCGCTGGGTTGAGGGTAATTTTGCCGCTGGGTTCAAAAATAGTTTTGCCGTGGGAACCAAAATAGTTTTCTTCGGTGGGCTAAGATTTCTTTCGTCGATGCGTTTAGAGGTATCAGGATCGCTACAGCTTGAAACAGTATTCCATGTTATATATGTTTTCAATATCGAACAATACGTTACCTCTCTGCATGTTGTTATAGAAATGAAAGCAAATAAATTCTTTCTTGTTGTCATCGCTGATTTCTTTGATTCAAATTTTCAGGGGAAAAACTTTGATATTTCTTTCACCCAGCGTTTTTATTCCAAATAGGTTGTGGTTCTTTACGCGCTTCTACTGACAAAAACGTATTTCCACGTAGACCGCCCTTTAAAAATTCCCTGGTCAACGGGTGAAAGGTATCATGCGGACGTCTGGGGAAATAGACTTCCGTTTCCGCCTAAAACTAAAAATAACTCAAGTGGAATCGACATATCCCAGCCAACGCCCTCAATGTCCCTCTCTGTCCCCTCATTTTCTCTTGTTTGTAATCAAATCAATCTAAAATAATGGTTTCAGAAATATCCATAATTGAAAAAAGAAGCCAAGAACAGAACAGAATAGACAGACAGAAATATGAACAGCCCATTTCCGAGTTGCCTTAAGCCTCTCTATGAAAGCGAGGCCTGGTGCACAACCATTCACATGAAAATGACTTTTATTTCCATGTAAATGAAATTTCATTTTCATATGATTGAAAGGATGGGCAGCAAGACTCGCTTTGAGAAGAAGGCTAAAGGAATTCGGAAATTGCCCATTGATCTGTGGAGTAATTGCGTAGTGAAGGAGAGAAAAACAATCATTCTAGTTAATCGAGATATCGGGGCCTAGCCCCATTCTGTATCATCTACTTCTTTGCCCTCTATTAGCTACTCTCAGTTACCCTGGTAACAGGTGGACTTCCTCTCTCCAGTCCTTTCCGCGAGTAAATTTCCAGCTCTCCAGACTTTTTGACTCGCTTCCAAGATTTCAGGCCCTCGTTCTCTATGCTCAGCAGTAGGTCAATATCAGAGTCCCGGATTGGACTAGTAGGAAAATACAGGTGCGGTAGGCTACCCATGTCCAGTCCCCCGTACCAGCTCGGAAATGGCCTGAGTTTGCCTTCGCCTTCTTCAATTTTGTCGAGAAAGCTCATTTCTGAAGGTTAACAAGAAAGAAAAGTCAGGTTTGTTTTTAACGGTAAGGAACAGGTTAAGTCTACATATGAGCAAAGTGGTCCATCAGGTCGGAGCTTATCGCGGTTTCTGCATGTGGTATGAACCGACTAGGAGTATTTCTACTCCCCCCCAGATGGGATGCTAGTCCATTGCAGGGTAACCCCTAACATTAAATTAGCTGGTACTCATTTATACACCGGGTGGAAAGAGGCACTGTGGCAGTAATTTGTCTTCCGCAAGAACACAGCGCAATGTCCCCGAACAAGGCTCAAACCCGGCCCGCTCGATCCGGAGTCGAGCGTACTAGCCATGAAGCCACCGTGTCTCCATGGTACGGTAAAAATACTGGTATTTCATGAACATATTCATTGCTAGAAAAAAGAAAGTTGAACAAAGTTTACCTTCCGCTTCCTGCACAGAGGCATCTCTAGGAAGCAAATGATCGCAGCGCGGTTGGGACCTGTACGGCAACACCTGTCCATTTAGCGACGTCTCTTCTGAAGTAACACTGGGATGTTTCTCTTTTGGTTCTCGGTACTTCGTGCGTGTTTTTGTTGTTGTTGTGGTAATGACACGGATGGTTGAGGTCGTTCTTGCTGAGTCCTTCAACAGATTAAAATACAGTCCTGTTGGAATATAGAACCTGAGGACGAGATTTACAGTGGAACCTCCCGCAAGCGGGCGCTCTTTGAACCAGGAAACGTGCTCCCTTAAGGCAGGTCTTCTGGGAGGTTTAACATGTAGTGCTTGTATTTGGATCGGATCGCGACGAACTATCTACTAAGGGTAAAGTCCGTTAGCGCAAAATCGACTGTATGTATTTCGAAGTTAATTCCACACTCCTAATTTTTTCTCCTTTGGTATCGCAGCAATAAGGCACGTTGCTAGTCTAACGCAACGATTCCTCCCGGCCAAGAGGCTAATAAGAGACCTTTCTGCCTTCACAAGCTCGTTGAGCATCGCTTTCAAAAACCCATTCGCAGCCATATTCGGATAATACACAACTATTTTGTTTTAGTATTTCCCAGTAATAAAAAATGTCTTCTGAATTTTGTATTTTCGTTTGAAATTCAGATAAATAGAGAGTGCAAGTCAACCTAATTCAGCGATAGAATACTTCAAGGATTGCATTGGAGCTGAGACTGCTAATATTGCGCCTCACGCCTTTTTTAATTCGAAATTATGTCACTTGGATCCTCAAAAAGGGAAAGATGTCTCGATCGTCAATCTGTAAAAACAACGGCGCAAAATCTCCGCGTAGCATTTGAGGTGCTTTTGACCTTTATGTTTCAATCAAAATTAAGATCCTCTTTGAACAAAAGCGAGGTATCCACGACTTACCTTTTCATCAACGTTTGGTGTTGTGTCCTGTGTTCTCGTGGTCTCAACAGTGTTCACCATTACATATTTAGCACTAGGAGTCTCGTCCTCGAACACTTCTGAGGGTTCACTGTACGATGTGTCACTCACCAGCGACACAAATGACTCGTCAACTGAGCAAAAAGAAAAAGGTAAATAATATAAAGATATCTTCTAAAAAGGAAAATATTGCACTTTGAGTGGCTTACAAGCGCGCAATGTGTTTGCCTTATCTTTTTGCTTCCAGTTTCGTTATGGCTTGCGATGAAGCAACAAAAACATAAACAACATTGGCCATATAATGAAAACGAACTCAACAACAACATTAACCAATGAGGACTCAATTCAAAAAGCACGTGACCTATGACAAGCGCGGAGAACAAGCGAGCTTCATGTTTGCATGTTTGTTTGTTGTGATCGGATACACGACGTTTTAAGAGTCCTTTAAAACAATAAAAGCAAGTAGTACGACTAAATGCTAGTTCAATTTGGAAATAAATGATCTTAAATTCCTCTGATAGTTAAATTTGACTTGGCCTGCGACGTCGTTCAATTTTGGTAGTGTCCGAATGTTTCATCTCTTACCCAATTGTTTCTAAATTGGAAGCATATATTCCTATGTTAATTGAGGCAAACACTTCGATGCTGTCGAGCACTGCTTAATATACAATATGCAAAATTCACTTCAAAAATTCACGTTAATTCCATTTTACTTAAAAATGTAACATTATACGTGAATTTGAAAAGTAAAACTTTCGCAGTTGCCAAAATAACGCCTGAAAAGAAGTCAGGCTCAAACGGGATCATTTGTGCACATATAAACTGCGATGATCGTGTCAACCTTTACGTCTTTCTCCGCAGTTGTAATTCTAGATCTCTCATATATTCACTCAGAAATAAATCTATTTGAACTAAACCAGTTAGGACAACAACCACAGAATATAGTTTTAAAACGCTGGTATTTTCTCCTTTTTCCAAATACAGTTGGTCGGGAAGTTGAACATGCCAAAATTACTGTCAATGTGCTATTACAATGTACGACAGCTCGAATGACAATTTCGACATGTTATAACAATTTGTGTGCGTCATTAGAAGACACGACAGCTATCACAGGAAGTACAAATTCATGACGTTATTGTAATTCACGAGAGCAAAAGCGTGCTCCAAGGGTCTGCTGATATGAAGACAGGAAGCTGTCCTGGGTAGGTAGGTAACCCCTCCCTGCTCCTGACACCTTCAATCAGAGAGTTCACAAGAGTTGTTCCTGCTAACGAGCAATTTCCGCGCGCATTCTAAGTCCCGACATGTCCCTAGAAGGTGAGGTAAAAATGGCTAAAGTGTTTGATTGGAAAGGGAAAATTTGGCCCTCAGTCACTTGACCACCTTACATTTCAAGCGAGTAACCCTCTACCCTGATGCCAATTTAGCGATTCTCATGGAAACGATTCGCTGTCAAATGTTACCCCGCCCACGGAACTGAACTAGGTACGGAGGATACCCCGACCACGAGAGGCAACCTTGAGGGATATTTATTTTGTGTAGTTAACGCTTACCTGGTACTTCAACTCGCTCGCCATTTATGAACTCCCACTTCGTCTCAAAACTTTTGCTGTCCCTCTGCTTTCTTTGCCTTTCCTTCCATGAATACCTCTCCTCTCTTTTCCGCAAATCTTCTTCACTTTTATGGCGGAAAATCTCGCCACTTCTCCTTCGCTCTGCTTGCTTCATTTTCCACCTCTCCCTCTCCTCGCGTCGTCTTTGTTCATCTTCCAGTCGCTCCCTCTCTTCATCTTCAAGCCGTTTGCGTTCAATAGCATCCAAACGCTTCTTCTCATCTTCTTCAAACTTCTTTCGTTCAATGCTAAGACGTTTGAGTCTCTTGCTTTCCACCTGTTTACGTTTTTCCTCTTCCTCTCTTTTCTTTCTTTCCTCCATTTCACGCCTCCAGATTCGCTCTTCGTCCTCTCGTTTCTTCCTATCCTCTTCTAATTTTTTTCTTCTCTCCTCGAGCGTCATCCGCCGCCGTAGCTCCTCCTCCTGTCGCTTACGTTCTTCCTCTTCCCTCTTCTCTCTCTCTTCAGCCTCTTTTTTCAGTTTCAGCTCCTCCTT
Source organism: Orbicella franksi (assembly GCF_964199315.1). Lineage (NCBI taxonomy): Eukaryota > Metazoa > Cnidaria > Anthozoa > Scleractinia > Merulinidae > Orbicella > Orbicella franksi. The sequence goes on from NC_138154.1 coordinate 20,582,557, forward strand.
GAGCCTCTCCTTTTCTGCCTCCTCATCTCTCCGCCTTCGTTCTTCCTCTTGCTTCGTCCTCTCTTCGTCTTCTTTTCTCTTTCTTTCAGCTTCTTCCCGTCGCTTCTTCTCTTCCTGTTCTCTCAGTAATCGGTCCTGTTCAATTTTCTCCATTTTCCATTTAATCCTTCGTTTTTCTTCCCCAAGGTCCGGGGCAGAAGCTAACTGGATTGTTGCAACAGAAACCTTTGTTATCGTCTCTGGCTTCTCCTGCCTCAAAACTCTTATCTCCGATTTGAACTCCTTTTCCGCTTCTACCTGGGCAATTTCTTTCTCCTGTAACTTCTTCCGTTCCTCCTCGAGACGCTTCCGTTCTTCGTCTCTGAATTTTTTCATTTCTTCCTCGACTAAGCGTGGCGTTTCCACTCTTTTCATCCATCCTTCTTCTTTCTTCTTTTTCTCGTCTTGTCGATTTTTGGTATCTTCCTCGTCTTGTTTTGGTTTTATTGACAGGTCAATGTCAGATATGACCACCTCTGTCTTCTTATTCCACCTCTCTTCCCTCTCTCTCTTCAGTTCCTCCAGTTTCTTCATCTCCTCTTCCATGCGTTTCTTTCGTTCTTCTTCTCGCTTCCTCCTCTCCTCCTCTCGTGCCTTCTTCAGTTCCTCCTCTCGTTTCCTACGCTCCTCTGCTCGCTTTCTCCTGCCCTCCTCCAGCACAGCTTCAAGTTCCTTATCTCGTTTTTTTCTCTCCTCTTCCCATTTTCGATGCTCCTCTTCCCATTTACGTCTTTCTTCTTCACGCTTTTGCTTTAATTCTTCTTCCTTTTTACGTCTGTCTTCCTCTCTCTTTTTCCTTGCCTCCTCTTCAGCCAACCTTCTTTCTTCCTTTTCTTTCTTTCTACGTTCTTCATCTTCACCTAGTATCGCCGTAAGTGCTTCCATTCGCTTACGATGCTCTTCGTCGATTCTGTTATACTCCCTGGTGACACGATCATGTTTTTCCTCCTCGACATCAGGTTGAGATACATCCTCGCCGTCGGGTTTCTCTCGCCTCTCCATCGTCCTTTCTTCGTTGAGAACCAATTGAATTCGAGCCTCGGCTTCCTTCCGTTCGTTTATATCCATGTCTTCGACGGAAGGCCTTCTTTTAACTTCTTCTTGTTCAATAATAATTTGAATTTCTTCCAATCTGTTTCGCTGTTCTTCTTCTATTCGCTGCCTTTCCTTCGCCTCCCGAATTAGTTTCTTCTCCTGTTCCTTCAATGAGTCTTCGTCCGGGTCTCCAGTTTCATCAGCACGCGTTTCGTACGATGTCACTAGAACTTTCTCTGTGAAGTAATAAAAGCGATTTGCATGAGTGATTAGCAGTGGGTGGACAAAGGGCGCCAAACGTCTCACCTGCCGCTAACAAATGGCGGGAAACTAAAAGCTGATAAGCTGAACTGAAATTTCCTTCCGATCAAGTTTCGCTGCTAAGAAAGTTTCGGGCGGAGGTAAAAGAGAGCGGAAAAACCTAGAGGGCTATAATGACGCTATCTTTGCGCCAAATTTTGGGAAAATTCGAGGCGTTTCTTGCTTAATTGCTACCGCACAAACCATTGACGTACGAGACAATGGAGGTGCTGTGAAGATATACTGCTGTTTGAATGAATATGAGGCAAACCGACAAACATTTAATTTCTCATGCGAGGTTACTAAACGAACTATTATTAAACGATGAAAAATTTCGATCAGGTCCCTTCAACTAACGTTTATACCTTAAGGCTAAGTCTAAAATATTGTACATGTAAACCACCAGCTGAGAACATAACTGCCAGTTATAGTAAACCAGTTAGTCGTACGTAGAGAAATGGAAAATCGTAACGAAAATAAATTCAAACTGATTTACTTTGTCGGTTCCGACGCCACTTACCCACAACGTAACTGCCTCCGTCATCAGACTCAACAGTTGGGAATTTATCTGGGAAAGAATTTGTTTATTGATAATAAGTTTAAAAAAAATTGTGACCAGAGACAGAAATGAAAGTAGAGTCAATACATAAACCGTACAATTAACCCGCTGTACATGTGCGAAAGAAATTCAGTGACAACATAGCACACCGGCATTTTAAGTTGGCAGGAAGACGGCACAACATGGCAAGGACCCAAGGAAATTTTAGCGAAGTTTTTTCTCTCAGGGTCCTATCACTCCGTTCTGTTTTTATCTATTACCAAGGAACAAGTTCAGAATAACTTGATTTCAGCTTAAATTACGGTACTAAACAAGCTCTTCAGGATCGTTGTAGTGGAAACCGGCAGAAAAACTACGATTTACGATTTCGCAAAATTAGAAAACAAATGAATGGAGTTTTCTGTATTTTTAATTCCGGCCTCTCTAAACACATAAAGATCACCGAAATAAAGAGAAAGCACACTCACCTTTTGGAATCCGAATAGCAAAAATTTAAGAATTCAAAATCGCTACTTAACCTTTATATTCTCTCGAAATCGATTTAGACAGAAGAAATATATGGGCTTTGTAACCGCGACTTGTTATTCTTGTCTAACAAGACAAGATGGCGTCGCACATTCAAAGAATCGAAGCTTTGGTAATAAAAACCTACCAAGCTGAGCATGTTACTAAATGATATCTTGTACACCTTTAGGGTTTTTATCACATTATCCACTGCCAACAAAAAAGAAATTGTTTCCAAAACAAAACCACTCCAATTTGGAGAGCAAATTATATTCGTATCCCTTGCCAAAAAGAGAGCACTTTGCTAAATTTATGCAAGTGAAAAACGGCAGGTGTATGTGACAATGGTTATAAATTATCAGTTGTAATGTGTGCCAAAAGATGCAGCGTTCACCTGTTTGATTTGTTTACGAAGAATGCTTCATTAGCGTACGTTAAGCAAATATTTCCAAAAGCGACGCGTTACATGTCTCGTACGTGAACCATGCAATAACTAGTGAGACAATCTCAGATAGTGCAGAGCGCAATTGATAGCTCTGGTACAGTAGTCCCATAAGTACTCACCCCTACTCGGTTCACTTCCGGTTTGTGTCTACCTTGGTAGTCTGCTACGGCTTTTCCCCTTTGCAGTGTGTATGTTTCAAGGTTGTATTTTCATTCAAGGTCCAAACATTACGCACAAATTAATTACTACTGGTGCTTTAAGTTGATTTTCGTTCATTTTAAATTCAACAATACGCTGAAGCAGCAAACGTGACAATTTAGCTCTTCACGCCAACTTTGTAACTTGATACTTTTGTTTTCCTCGCAAAGCCATGTAATATGAAACCCTTGTTTTCTCCAAAACATACGGAAGATGTCCTTGTTTTTTGGAGATAAATGAAAGAAAGTTAAATATCTGATGTCGTGATGAAGAAACGGAACAGAGACGATGTTTTACTAAAAATGCAAATTTTTACCGATGAACAAGAACTAATTTAATTATCAGATAGTCACGAAATACCACTTTCTTTTTCTGTTGCCACCTTTGTTGTTAACAATAAAACAATTCAAAATTAACACACAACGATATTGATGGCTGAGAAGCTTTTCAACGAAAAGTATTGAAGATAAACAGCGCTACTTGGCCGATATGAATGAGTCTCCTCAAAGACTGATTAAATTAATTTGCGCTTTCATTAGGTGCCACGGCGTCTGCAGCAATATTTAAGCATTTTCCTGGTTTCTTTTGTTACAAATTCACAATTTGCGGAGTATTAACGCCACTAACTTGAGAACTTTTTGGTCTCTCTTACAGACACAATTAAGGCAAGAAATAAACAAGTCGCTGAGGAGAAGCAATATATTTGAACTCTGACAAGCACACTATTGTAGATTGAAAACAGCAGATGATATTTGTTGAACCGACCTGTTTGTAATTCTAAAAGCTACGCAGCCACAGTAACGTTTCACTTTTGCAATAAAAAGGGACAACTGGCGCTACCTGAAAAATAACTGCCGTCCTTGGTCGCATGACACGATATATAAAATACTGCGCGTAAAGATAGTGTATAACACTAACAATGCTAGAACGCATGCGTCTTACATGTTGAGCTCTACCATAAGGAAAACCACTCAACATTTGTGCGTGATTCCGTATGCAATGTATCCTTCACCTAATATAGAAGCCACGAACCCTAACTAATCTACGCATGCGTTTAGGGCAAATTAGTTTTGTTCTAAAGAGAATGGTACCACAAGGAGAGCAAGGGGTTACCTGAAACAAATATATAGCTTTGCGATGTTCAAAGTTAAGCGACGGCGATGGAATGTGTTTTACGTAGAGTACACATGTACCTTTCCCACCCTACTCCCATTACTTCCTTGCCTCTAGACTAATTAATTAATTGAAATTAATTAATTAAACAAACATTAAAGTTTACACCTTAGCGCCATAGTGCCATAGCGCCTTAGTTCCTTAGCGGCAGGCAACCCCCATAACCATCCCAATAGTGCACTCTGCACTAAAAACGAGGGAAGAGTGCTTTGTCTACGTTACTAAGCTCAGCTGAAGTTAGGTGAAAAATGGAAATTTCAAGCAATAGCTTTTAGCTTTTGGGAATATTTTCCTCTTTTTGAAAGCAGAACACTGAAAACCAGTTGATGTCTCTGCGGGCGTCAGCTCACACAGCCTCTGAGTAATATAAAACTGCGTGATTTTGGCTCGGTTGATCTATTCAAAACTAATCCCTGACGCTATTGTTAGGAGGTAAGCTTATGCTGCGCACCTCAACAACAAGCAAACACACGAATTGAAGGATAATCCAGCCAGTTCATTTCACTTCATTATGTATTTATAAACAGATGGGCGCAGAATTTTGCGAGGCAACAAATGAAAAATGAGAAATAATACCCTCAAATCAGCTCACACAGCAGCGGACAAATACACTTCCTAGGATCACTGAAATGATAGTTTTGATACGAATTGGACTTAGCCAAAGTGAAAGATCATAGTCATTTATACTGAAGTTAATTCATAAATTCTGTAAAGTGACCAACTCGTTTAAGATTAATGTTTGCAAATCTGCTTGGCATGATCTCGGTTAGCCTGCGAGCAGGCTCTCATCGTTGGCAGCACGAGTAAAACCGTCGGCGAGCGAAGCGAGCTGGTGAGATCTCGATGGGATTTTCTGTCATTTTCTCACAAACTTCAACCCTTTCATTCAATGATGATTTCTTCAAGAATATTCCTCTAAAATAATCTAGAGTTATGGCGATCTTGTTGGAGAGCTTTCATAGCATGCTCACGAGCAGGGTTCGCTGTTGGTCGCGCCTGAGTTAACGCAAACGTTTACCGCACATTAAAACGACTGCTTTCAATAAACAAAGTCAAGAACTGGCGATGTGAGATTAGTCTAGAAGCTATTGTGAGTTCCTACCTCCTATGTTCAGCGCAGCTCCGTACAGCTCCACTCTCATACATGGCCAACAGTACCAGTCGACAGGGCAAAACCGCACGTAACGAGTGATAATCTCTTTTTCCAATTCCTTCTTATTTACACCCCAGTTGTTCGTGTTGCCATCGATGATCTTGAAGAAGAAAGAATCAACAGCAATAATGAAACTTCAGTCACAAGGCCTATAAGTTTCCTCTCTCGCCTCACCACCCTCTGCTTCGTCGAGTTTTTGCTCTCGCTGCAATTTACGCGCGGACGGAGTGCGGAAAAGATGCTTGCTACGCAGGCTATGTTGAATATCATTGAACAATCTCTTCTTTAGTACGCAATTAAATCTGTAAATGGCTAAACGAACAATAGGCTTAAACATAAAAGACAACGACGTTGACAAGTTTGCTATGCAAATTAGCCACGCGATTGTTCAGGATCTGTCATCAATGTTGTTACAATAGGCCACTTTCGATATATTAAAATTCAGCTTGACAGTGAGGCCTAGAGGGCACAGAACAAAAGAAATGAATAAACATGGTCATTCAATTTCTAGACTACGAGTGGTCCCTCTTTCGCTTAGTCCGTCGTGCGTGATGCGAAAGAAAACCGCGAGGCAAAAATGACCGCGCGAAATCCCGGAGGCGAGGAGCGTGCGGGATTTTGCGCGGTCATTTTTTTCTCGCGGTTTTCTTTCGCGTCACGCACGACGGACTAAGCGAAAGAGGGACTATTCGTAGTCTATTCAATTTCCTTTGTTTGTGTACTCCAAGCCTCAATGCCAAGCTGAATTTTAATATGTCGAAAACTGTCTATTGTTTTGGGATTAAATACTTGGACGTTTGGAAATACAACGCCGGTACGCCTTGCCATACCCCCGAAAGTTTCTACCCTCAATAGACGGCTCATTAAACTTCAAAGAGAAATGTTTTGTTCTATCTGTGTACTGACGACGAAACCGCTAATGACAATAATCCTAGCGAATCTCGGGAGAATAGATAAAGAGAGGAGAGCAGAGGGTATAAAATTAAAAAGTTTAAAATTACCTCCTTCCGTAAATGTTTCAACTCTTTTTTAAAAGCGGGTTGTAGAGGGAAGCTTAATACATGGGGAGTGACTTTTAGGCAGATACCTGAATATCCAAACTGTCTGAAGTAAATGGAAAAAGGGGAGATACGCGAAAGGACATCACTGACATTCAATATCACTTACAGTATTTCCATTCTCCTCGTAAGTTGTCCAGTTTTCACCATCTGCAGAAGACATGAGTTTGTATCGTTTCACGTAATCTCTGTTCCCGCCAGGATTGCCTTGAGTTGCTACAGCACACAGCAAATGAAGACCTCCGAGGTTGACCTTCAACAATAATGGATACACAATTAATTTAGCATAAGGTTTAATACCCTTAAGACTACTTAATCGTATGTAAGGAGGCGGCTAGGGATTCACACTCTGCACCTTTCACACGAAAAGACAAAGTATGGGCTATAATTGTCACTGAGTTGCCAAAGGACCCTCATCCGGAGTAAACTTTGAAAATCGGAACGTCGCTCCAAAACGCAAACTCCAGTACACGCGGAGAAGACAGCAATAGGCCTTTCATACTTTGCTAAATTTGGCTCGACCGGCTCGGCGCATTTACGTAGCGAACCAGGGAGAAAACAAAATCCGGCCCTCTGCAAACGAACTGAAGGCCAAGTCACCATCGGGTTGGGTTTTTGACTACTAAGGCAGATTTAGTTGCTGACCTCAGGGACCATGGAGGGAGAGGGGCTGGTAGGGCTAAAGCCCTACCCCTTTTTTGCTCGGGTTGAATTTTTTAGGGCTCCAGATGACATGAATTATGTATGAATTTTATCGCTTGTCTTTGAAAGCAAAAAAAACGGCTGAACCGGTGACTCCTAATGCTTGTTTGTCTTGGCAAGAATTTTTTAGCCCTGCCACTTTAAAATAACCTCCGCTGTGCTGTCCCTGACTTCATCACTGTATTTACCGTTATTTTTCACGCAAGGTATTTTCAGTGTTTTAACTGCGTAAGATATTAGCTGGCTTTGATTTGTGGATCCTCAGTTACCCTAAAACAATGTTGAAAAATAGTCAACTCTTGTTCAAGTCATTTAATGGTTTTAAAATACTACAGCGCGTGTTGACCGCCTGATTTCAATTTCCTTCCTGAGGAAAGTCTTATTAATTAACTGACAGGAACCACGTCACTCAATCGGACAGACAGACTGTCGCAACGCTCTGTTGGAAGCAAATGCTACAGGCTGACGAGCAGCAATTAAATCACCTCATCCTGAATGTAGGCATGTGAGCGAGAAAGGAGGGATGCCAAAAGCTATTGTACTGCACAATTAAGTTCACGGGAACAAAATAAAAAAGAGAAAAGAGAAGGCAACTTTACCTGTAAAAAGCAGTCATCAGCCTTGCCTGCGCACCAGGAGGACAGCCCGTTCAGCCGGGCTAACTTCGGTGGCGCGGGGCCTGCAGAGGAGGAAGCGGTTATATTTTCATCCGGGATAGCGCCAGTTTCCATTCCAAGAGGCTCGCCTCCTAACGATGTCAAAAGGAAAACAATCAACTTTGGTGGTGCATTAAACTAATAAATGACTCCCTGAATTGATCAGCGTCTATCAAATCAATCAGGTAGGCTATGAAAATGAACAAGCTGATCATCTCAGGACGCGCAGACCAAAAACCCAAATATAACAAAACAGTGAGGAGAATTAGCATGCTGATCATGGTCTAAATGCTGGTTAACTAGAAATTCTTGAAGAGTCAAAGAATGAAGAAAACAGTTTGAAGCTAACAAAATGTATGTTCTTGTATATTTAATAATCTTATATATAAATTAATATGCGACTACAGGAAAGGCCTGCTCGTTTATATTCACCGCAAGCGTACGGACAAAAACAAAATAAACACATCCCTTTAAAACTAACTCCTTGTACAGGAGTCATATCAATAACAAGAACTTCCCGGAGTTTCAGAACGGTCGCTGAAATGGCAGTAAAGGGATTTCGCACTCAGCTTATTTCTAGCCCAGGAGAAAACATGGATTCTTGCCAAAACAGTTCAGCTACTAATTCACAGATAAATGCATCGATCTTAAAGAAAACCGGATAATGTTGATTTCAATGATGATATAATCGCCAACTGCCAGAAACGTTGAATGGCGTCACAACATGCAACGAAGAGCTTGAGTGACGCAGTAAACCTGAAATAGTGAACTTTAGTGAAAAGTTGACGATGGTTGTTTACAAAAAGAAATCGACTTTTAATGTTTTATTTTATTTATTGCCGCTTTGTTGCACACGTTTGTTAAATTTGATACGAAATGGGTCCAAAACTAATTTCATGTAAAAAAAAAAAAAAAAAAAAAAGTTTCGGTCACGAACATTGAGCCAGTTCAGATACCAAACCCAAGAATAGCGAGGTGACATAAATCAAACTTGCAAGTAAATTCTTAAACTCAATCTTCGTTTTATTGCATTTCTGGCTTCTTTGACAACATAAAATCATTATTAAAGTTAAAAATCTATTCAAATAAAGGTGCTCTGACAAAATACATCTACTAAGAGAAACTATCAACTGTGTCAAAAGGATTTCGAAATTGATTGACAAGAAATGTTCGACCGCTCAATCGACTGCGTGGGTATTTGAAACCACTTCTTAAACTTAAGTCACACAATCAACCTTCAGTTACGTAATAAAGAGATAAAGAGTTGTTTTTACTCCAGCAATTACGGACCGGAAATAAACTAATCTGTCCGCTACGTCACAGAGGTTCATTTAAGCATGACTCTGAATCGATCGAAGTTAAGCGGATTTCATGATTACTCATAATATTTTAATATTCGATATTACGTGTAGCAATATAACGAAAACGAATATTGCGGTAGCAAAATGCGGCCGGAAAAAAAGAATAAGTTAAACTATAAACAGATGTACCTAGATAAATTGTTGTATCCTTTTCGATCGAGAATATTCCCTTTTATCTGAGACGCTCGCGGGGGAAATACGAATATTTATCACTCACCTGGAATGGTTTCAATGGTGTAGGATGTCGAACTTTCTACAACTGTGCCCATGGCTTAAACTGACAGTAAAAGAAAATAATAACAATAATAATAATTGGTCAGCTGTGAGGAGAACACAGAATTGATGTAAATGACTAGGAAATATTGCCTGTAAAGATATCCAGCCAACGGTACAAAACCTACTAAATTAGCAATCTTAAATAAAAGATAAGTTGACAGCCGCTGCTTAAGCATTTAATTTGCGTTACAATTTCTGGCTCGACGCCGATTTTCAAACGAAATTTTTCACCACTCGGCTGACAATACCAGGCGAAAAACTATTGCAAAATTATTTGCATTTCTTTTTGGATGAAAGTGTGTTTTAATTAAGTTTTGCCCCGGATCTTGCAGGTTTATTCCTTACTTTTTTGATTTCTTGCGGAAATAAAAATATCAAAAGAATTCACATAAACGAAATGGGAACAGGCATGCGAAACATCACAACAAGACTCGTTATAAGGTATATTCACTCGTAAAAATTCTTTTTCAACTAGCTTATAAAACTTGAGGTAAAGGTTATAACTTGATCCTGAAGTATCGTCTAGCCGGAAAATATCGGAAATAACAGTTGTCAAAGCTATTTCCTCGTGTGAAAGCGATGAACAACGATCGAGTATTCTTGATGATAGGAGTTAATTGGAACTTCTAAGCACATCAGTTTCCAGACTTCTCTAGACCGTAATCACGTAACTGGAATATCTGAATGTTTAATTCCTCTGACAATATATTATACGATTAACGAAACTCATCGGGAACACGCGAGAAAGAGTCTGGAACGGTTGTGCAAACTAGAGTGAATCAAATTCTCCTCCGACTTACCCAGTTTAGAATTTTTAATTGCTCTAGAATGAACGATCAACATTTTCATGACAAGTACAAGTACTTCTCTGTTAGCCATTAAATATACACGATATAGATAATTTTAACAACGGACGTCAGTTGAAGTTTGATTTAACCTTTCCTGACCTCTCACGAACGAGACACTTTCACATTTTTTGCAAATCGCATACTCAGCTACTATCACCAGTTCAGAGACACGAATATAGCTAAGTGATCCTAAGTTAAATATTCATACAGATTGTTGTGCTCATATATCCAAAACAGCTTGGGCGTTGCTTACGTAAATCTATGGAGACATGCTCATTGACCAACTACAAAGAACACTCGTGATGAATGTCCTTTGCATTCATGTTCTCAAAATTATGCAGCAGAATATCGCCATACAGCAGGCGCTGTGCATCGTTTTTATGCTCAATTTCGATCAAAATGGCATGAAACATAACGCTGAAATTGAATTAACTAAGAACCGATTGATAATGTGCTTTACCAAACAATTAACTGTGTTTTGGGACCGAGGTACCCCTGATCTTGCTTTGTTTACGCCTAAATCATTGTTTCGTTTTAGAAAGTTCGCTTCCTAACCCGCTGGGCAACTTACCTGTACTCGACAGTCAACTTAAATATTTACCAGCCTGGCGTATTTAACACTTCTTCTTATTTACCTTCATGTCTAAATGTACTTTTCAGGAAATTCGCGCACGCGAGATTCTTTGTGTAAACATTTGCCACACTCACGCGAAGGCAAACGAATCAATCAGCCTTCTATTAAACGAAGGAACTCGCCCCTTAACCAAGCAGTGGGACAAATATCAAGCTGCATTTCATTCCTCAAGCTTAAATGCAAGCATCTTACCTCAGCCGGGCTTGGAGAGACTTTCAACACAGTAATCACGAGCACCAGGCAGAAGATTTCGCGATAATATCGCTTCGCGTGATGCACACAGTCGGAGGCATTCTGGGAAGGAAAGAGATAGCATCCAACAAGCTTTTTTTCAAAATATAAATTCGATATGCGTCAGTTAATTGTATTGTTGAGTTATGGTCGAACCTTTCATGCCCGATCGATGCGTGATTGAGATGATTATCATAATATACACTCATCACATGCATATTTTATTCACTAAATCAATGAGCATTTCAAGTTTCACTCTTCAATAAAAGCGCATCAAGACTCTGGCTAAGAAAGACCGATTGTCCAATAACACTTCTGCTGCACTTTGGCGCAGTGCATAACAGCACGTTCGATTTTGGCACGTGACACGTCGAGTATTTTGTCTGTGACAGCAATCTTTGAAATCTTCGGTCCAAATGTCAAGCATTCTGTGCCATTTCAGGACAATAGAGATCAGTCACGAAAAGTCATCGATGGAAGATTTAATAGCTCGATTTGCCTCAACACATGTTGACCACGTTACTTTCGTAGCGTTTTTTTTTTTTTTTTTTTTTTTTCCTTCACATTTTTGACATTCTCGTCCCCAGAACCGCCTTTACCGCCTTTATTTAAATTAAATATTGTATAGTCCTGAAGGAAATACCGTGTCTAAATAAAGATTTTACCTTTACCTTTACCTTTACCTTTACCTTACCTTTTAGTCGGCCGGCCTTGGCTTGAGGGAAAACAGGCTATTAAGACAAGCTACTGTTTCTTGAGGGTAAGATTTTTACTAATTGAGCGCTGATTTCGTTTGTTGAAAATACTACCGATTGATCTATAACTAAAATCGTTCGAAAACGACACAAAGGACTTTAACTCTCGTTTCCCCCCCCCCCCCCCCCTCAAACCAGCGGGACCTTGGCACCAGGAAAAGGAGGCTCTGGAAACACATGACTAGATTGGCCAGATTTTTAGACTTACATTTTCCTGGGGCGCTTTTCGTTTGTATGAAACAAGCTTCTTTTTCGGCAAAAAAATATATCTATCGCATTGCGCTGCACTCCTTTCGCCCTCGACCAGCGGTCAAGACTCAAGAGTGCACAATGAGGATTCTGAGTACCAGATGAACCACTTTTGAGGCTCTTGGAATCTTAATACTTGATCTAAATCTTCTGAGTATTCGATCTCTTCACTGCGCAAAAGGGGGGAACAGCTCTGCGACCATTTCTGTTTATTGATTTTTTTTTTAATTTAAACGGCATTGTCGGAGGCCTTGCCAAACGGAGGTGACTAAACAAACTCTCAAGTTTACTTGCGTTCAATTTTTAACAGCCAGATCAAATTAAATTTTCAACGCTTGACAACCCAACGCAGCACACTTGAAGTGTACTGCGTTGGGTTGTCAAGCGGTGAAAACTTAATGTGATCTGACTATTAAAAATTGAACGCAAGTCATCGCAACTGCAGTGCAAGTCCTGGACAAGGTGCTAATGGCGTCCCTGCTTGGCGCGGGGTAACAACCATGTAGTCCGGCGCAATGCTTCTTTTAAGGTCATTCCTCACATTTGCATTGCGCATCCTTACTGCGCATAATTTATGGCGTCATTAGCGTGCGCTCGTGCACGCGCACATTGAAAACACGACGGATTTGCCTTGATATTGAGCTCTGTCAGTTGAAAAATGGCTCTAGCTCACCAACGAGCACGGGCACCCCAATTTTTTTTCCAGTCATTGTAATCAACTAATCATAAGCTTTACGCGAGAAAAGACTGATCTAATTTCTATTGCTGAAAATTGAATAAATAAGAAAAATAGCAGATACACTGTGGTCTTTTCTGTCTTGCAGTCGGTAACCACGTCAAGAAATTTGGTTCAAATTTTTAATCAAGGATTTAGCTTTCTGTCTGAATCAAACTTAAAATGTTTATTTGTGTCCGACACACTGTATTGACTGTAGTTTAATGCGTGTTCTTATGAGTCCGGGCTCACAAAGATGTTACAATTACTGGGAATGCGCTCTTATGATAAGCAATAAATAATGCCAAAATGGGGCATTTTCAATGCCTCACTGTTCCTTAATGAGCATGGGCACCCCCCCTTTTTTATTTCAAAATTGAAGTTATCATATTCAGTGGACAAAGTTTGAAAAAAAATCTATTGTGACTTTTATTTCAGAGGAATTACCTAAAAAATGTTTTGATTCCGGCTGACTATAACTCAATAATCAAATCAGCGCGCGAATTTAGGGTTACTCAGTCAATCGGACCTCTTATAAGCGAGATTTTATTTCACTAGATCCGCAGAGCAAAGCGACAAAAACATTTAGCGCTATAAATATTCTAGTAAAGGAAAGGAAAAGGTTATCGCTGAAAGACAGAGAGTGTATTATTAGTTCAATGTGATCTGTTGCAAATTCATTTTAGGCACATGTCCACAGTCCCACATTCCATAGTCCAGTCTCATCTTTCATATGAAAATTACTCACACGAGAGGATCCTGGGACGAGATTACCGTCAGGAAAATGGTTCTTATCCATAGCTGTCTTAGGAATTGAAGCCCATCAAAGCAGGAAGTGAGGTGAGCTTTGTTTTTCAGCAGAACATACTTTACTCGAGTAATTTGGCTTTTAACTAATATCCTGCAGCCATGGGGCGATTTCATGTTTTTACCATGCTTGTTATCATGGAGCTTGCTTATCATCATAATGGTGATTAACGTTTCTCAGGCAGTGACTTCAGTTCATACCTCGTCTGGCGATCAATCAGGTAAGCGTTCATTTTGTTTTCCAAGATTTGTTTGTAGCCTTCAGGCACACATGAAAGGTCCTTATCAATCTTTGTAGACGATTCATAGTGATTTAGGAGATTTTCGGAGAAAATATGTGAATATGCGATCTAAAATGACTGGAGTTATGATCGCTAATGACGCTACGTTGTATTTTGCTCACATTCCTGGATCAACCAGTAATATAATAATCAACCACTACATAAATGTAATACAATGCAGTCGCTAATGCAATACTAACTACTACCCTAGACTTCTGAAAGTAACGACCTCTCCAAAAGTAGCCACCCCTCCAAAAGTAGCTGGCACACCCCCAATTACCCCCCCCCCCTCCTGCCCCACAAAATAGTGAGACCAACGTTTAATAGCTATTATTAAAAACTGGATCATTGGATAATGCAATTCAAGAGTTTTCATTGGCTCAGCCATCATGAGTTATGAGCCATTATATCAAGCTGTAGAAATATGGTAAGCGTACATGTGAGTTTTTGAGACATTTATATTTCCATTAGTTTAATTTCCTATATTTTAAGGGCATTTTTAATAAAGCAATTATTCCACTCGTACTCGTGGAATAATTTTTAAGTTTATTATTTTTCCATCAATAATCAGGTGAAAATTAGGTACAGTAACTTGATTTAGGGCACTCTACATTAATAAAGGTACGGTATTGCTTATGCTACAAAGCATGGTGAAATGGGTGACTCCAGAAAGTATGCATATTGTATACCACAGGAGGCTTTTTGGAATTCTGAGGGCAAGGGGGGTTCTTTGAATTTGAAATCCAAGAGCAAGGGGGGTACTTATGACTGGAATTCTGAGGGAATGAGGGGGGGGGGGGAGGGGGTCTAGAGAGGACAGACAGGAGTGTGGAAGCACAAATGAACTGTCCATACTGCTGACTACCGCAGAAAGCAAGATACAAGACAAGCATTGATCAATCACACGTGTTCACATTCATTTACAAACGAAAAGCGATAAAATCTTGGTTGTACATTGGGCTCCAGAGGACATAACGTTGATAATTTCTTGTCAGAAAATCGTTTGCAAGGAATGCCGACCCACCATGTTTATTTATTATGGGCCAGCGATACATATTCATAAAGAAACCACTTTAAAGGCGCCTTCTGGAACAAGTGAATATCATTGAATTCGTAATATCAAACTAGGTAATTATGCAGGATTTACCCACACATGTTCTATTTTCCATTGATAGTAATTAACAAAACCATTCCAAAAAACATTATTCCTTCACTAGTTGCAAAATTGTGACTGATGAGGAGGAAGTTTTAGTTGCCGAACATTTAGTCATGAATGCATGCGATTGAATCAGCCACAATTGAAGGCCCTGTAGCCTGCTGTTAACTTCTGGGAAGATATAAAAGCGTAAAATCTTTTTCACTGGAAGTCTTAGGGAGTCAAATTGGGATTCCAGATGGTTGAAGTAAAAAACAGAAATCTCAAAAGGCGTCACATGGGTTAACGATTTTGGAATCTGGAGGGCATGGGGGAGTAGAGCATTTTGGAATGTCTGAAGGCAAGGGGGAGTTAGTATGTTCATGGTGCCCGAGGTAGAGTACGGACATTTTCTGGAAACACCGAGTGTCAATTCAAGTTTTTTTTTAGGTCCTTAGAAATGGGGTTCCTTGATTCTGAGCTCAAATCTCGCTTTCTGAGGAGATGGTAATAGAATGAAAAATAGATATTAAGTTTAACTTAATAGTTGTTGAATACATGTTGCAAACATTTGGACTGTTTCAATTGTCTCCCTTTGTAATGGAGGTTTCAAAAGAGCAATTTCTAATAGTTACTGCCAAATTCAGAAAACCGTAAACACCTAAAAGAGATACGTTTCCATCAGTCATGGAACAAATTTGTTTTGTTTCAAAAGGTCTCAACGAAAATAAATCCTCTATTTTGGTTATACAAAAAAAAAAGAGATAGCTGCTGTTACAGGCAATATTTAAACACTAGCAAAGAGGGTTTGGGATATTTTTAACATGAAAAAAAGAAACTATTCCCAGGCAATGCAGTGTGCCAGTCTGATGTGACTGGCGGCTGTTGAATCGCTCAGGCGCAAACAATCTAAATCAATGCTTTAATTATTAGTTCATTTCTTTCAAGTTTTGATAATGACAAAAAGTGACAAGTAATATTGCTGAAAATAAAAGTCTTCTGTTATATTTTTGTAATATGTTTGTCAAGTGGAAATTTATTGGGAAGGAACAGCAGGAAATTAAGGTGATTACTGACAACTAATTCCAAAGTAAGCAAACAATCATTTGAATTTATCGCCATCAATCTTTCCAGGTTCTTTAGATCACCGAATCACCAGGACCAAGGGATTGTCATTATTTACTAAACTAAATCAAGTCGCTAGTTCAAAAAAGGATGATTCCAAGGTTTATAGCGAAACCACCAAAACATAAAATTTCTAATCATCGCTATTTATAGCCATGTCAAATTAATCATCGCTTTGCTTGAGTGACAGTCCATGTTGGCAGGATTCTTGTTTTCCAGAATCCCTCAAACTATAAGTACTGCCAGGTTACAATGTGACAAAATGATACCAATTATTTAGACTTCCAGTAATATATAAAGATGGAGGGTGTATCTTAGGACAAAGCACAAACCAAAACCAAATTTATAGTTCGGTGACTGATGGAATACAGTTGACTCTGGATAACTCAAACCTTGTAGGGAAATTGAAAAAGGTTTGAGTTATCGGGAGTTTGAGTTATCAGGACTTGAGAACAAATTATCTGAAATACACTGTGAGGAAAAAAAAAACGGTGTTTAATGTTTTTCTATTCATACAGCATACATTTTAATCAAATTCAATGTAATGTTAAAAATTTAATGTAATGTAAAAGAAAGGAAAAAGTTCACACAGCTGCTTCAAAATAAACTTAATGTTTTGGACTACAGTACAATGTTTGTTTTGACTTGTCACATATTGACAGACATGTTTCAAGTTATTGACGGTAAAATGATACAGAAAATGACCTGAAGGGAAACGAAAATCGCTTCGAGTTAGCGGGAGGTTTGAGTTATCGAGGGTGCGAGTTAATGAGGGTAAAATAACAGCAAATGTATGACGGAAATCCAGGGGAAATCAATTTTGGTTTGATTGAGTCAGCACGAGGTTTGAGTTAGCAAGGGTTTGAGGTATCGGGAATTGACTGTACATCCGTTTTCCATGGTTTCTGTGGTTGAAGATCATGTTCATGATTGGTCATAACACAGTAGACATTTCAGACATATTTTAGGGGTTCACAGTTTTCTAAGTTTGAATGTAATATGTAATGTTGCTTATTTTCATGAAATGGAAAAGGGCTGGGACATGCTAATGTGCACATGCTTTGTGGATACATGTACTTACAGGAATATTTTCATGCAGCCACTAATATCCAGCTGTTGGTCTTTTTTTTATTTTTAAAAGTTCAGATATCAGTCAGCTCGAGCATTGTTGTCATTCAAGATGTCAAAGGGCACTTGTAACAAGACTTGGTACATCTAAGTTTTGCTTATGTACATGTACTAGGATTGCTATCATAAATAATTACTTAATGTTCACTTTACTTGTATAGTATGGTTAACCACATTAGAGCTTAGTATTACTGTCCATCAAATGTCTCAGCCACAGAGATGCTATTTCTTTATTGTCTGAGTGCACTATAAACATCCAAGGAACTTAATATCATAAACGATGGACATTATTAGCTACATTGACTTGGTATCTTTTAAGGCTCATGTCAATATTATTATTCCTATCCATTAACTATTGTATGCTCATCCAAGGTTAGCAGTTTTTACCATCTGTTGAATATCTGGTCTCAACAAACAAACATGTTATGCTACACCAGTCTTTGTACTAGTAGCATGCTAGGCACCTCACTTATTTTCCTCTGCTAGTGTGCAGTATTTCCTTTCCCTCCTCTACCCTCCCTATAAGTATACTTGGACTACAGGCCTGGGTGCACATCTACCACTTAGCTTAGGTGGCGTAGCTAGGTGGGGGGGCTTTGTTCTGTGGGTGAGTTTGCTATCACCCCAATTCATTCACTGGATGTGTCCGCTAACTGCCCAAAGGTCTCTGCCCTCATTCATTATCTCTGGGTGTGTCCGTCAACCGCCCAAGTTTCTGCTTTGGGGTTTGTGCAGTGTTTTCAGTAAGATTTGAAGTAGTTGTCTCCCTTTTGTTAGCACGCGCTGGAACTGATAAAGGGGGCCAAAGGTCCCTTGTCCTCTAGGGGGGTATGGGGGCATGCCCTCCCAGAAAATTTTTGAAATCAGGAAGCTCGGAAACACAATTTCCAGTGATTTGAGGCAAAATATTAACACCCAAGCATTCATTATTTTTATCAGAAAAAAGTATTTTAATTATTGCATAGTTCAAGACAGTCTCATGTATATTATACACTGTTTTCAATGGTCTATATACTACTGAGATAAAGGTATGCCTTATTAAAAGCTAATAGAATGTTACATGTCACACTGTCTGTTTGTTAGAAGATTCAAGAAATACTACATTAAAACCTTATGTGGTTGCCTTCATGTTCTTGCTAAAGAACTAAGCATCTTCAGCTTTTTCAATATATACTAAGCAGACAGAAACGACAGCATGGACTGCCGCCACTTCATCGTGGAACTGATGATGCATGAAAATGAGGCTTCTTAAAACACAAGGTACATCTGTTTCATGTAATGTGCACTGGAGTGTGACCTTTAGTGACGATGTTTATGACAACATTACATTTAATACACAAATGAAAAAAGACTACTTGTGGTTTTTAAAGCAGTAAAATCACAGGGTAGTGTATAAATTAACTATTTGGTTGGTTTTAACATTTTTATGAGCTTTCCGATAATAACTAACCATTTAATATGATAAATTGCTGGTTCCTTTTCATTTGACTCCATAAGCACATTAATGCAGGAATACAGCCGGTGATTTGCAAGAGAGTACCTGCCAGAGCTGGCGGGAGCCAGGTCTCACTGAAAACACTGTTTGTGTCAGCTAACCACCCCACTGCACTTTGCATTTGTGCTTGGGGTTTGAGTCCACTAACCGCCCCACTTAGTTTGCAGGGTGTGTCCGCTTTGCACCCAATTACCTGTCCAGGGTGTGTCACTACCACCCACTCTTGTTGCTATCCCAGGGAGCACTCAGTGTCCGTAGTCCCATTTACTGCCAGATTTGTCTTGTTTTTATTCATGGAATTAGAGAGCAAATTGTTGTCAACAGAATACTGTAAGTGTTACCCAAAGGTTTTGTTGAAGAGATTTAAGTCAGAATGAATATCTGACAGTTGACTTTAGAAAATTTGTTTGCATTATAGTTAATTTGTTACCAATGCAGTCAGCAGTTTCTGTTATATCTTGTATGCTTGAGTGTTGAGTGTGTTTCCAGAGCGCCATTGTAGTTCAGATGTAGAATGCTTCTTTTTTGAAATCATTGGCTTGAAGTTTACTTTGTTCTTGACTAACTCTGTCTTCATGGCAGGTTTGTCAGGGAGTTGACTTCCTCAAAGTCCGTTGTGATTGAGCTTCTCTAACTCATGTTTTTCGTACTCAAGTTTTGAGTGTCGCAGACATTTGTTGCTCTCAGTCAGCTCTGCTTTCGCATCCTGACAAGTGGGCAAGTCTAGTCAGGCTCAGGTAAAGTGTATTTCCCTGGTTTGACTGTTTGGATCTGATTTTTTATTTTTCTTAACTTTCAGTGTTCAAGCCTAGAGGCTACCAGCTGTGATGTCAAGACCACCAGAGGTAACATCATATTAATTTAATTGGATTTGAGTGACATTTTCAGTGTTCTTCACTGTGGATACTTTGAATTTTTTTTTTACTTAATAATGAAGAGCTTTTTCTTTTACTTAATCTAAGAAACTGATTAAGAATAAAAAAATGAGTTTAAACTAGTGATCAGCTAAAAATACTAATAATAAAACATTATTTGCTCACAAATATAATTTTATGCGACAATTGAACCATGTATTCACATAATGATTTACCCACTGCACAAGGAGAGGTTGGGAGCTTAGTACCTATGATAATGTTTTGAATTTTGATCTGCAGTGATGTACACAAATAATGTCGAACTCAGGAATCTTCATATAGTGGATGTCGTGTTTGTGATTTTGTTGAATCAGACACACAAACCTTTTATCGACCCACCTCCTCCCCAACTCCTGCCTCTTTCTAGTACAGTGGTGATATTAGTGTTGTGGTGGTTTCATTGCCCTCACCTTCACAGGCAATACATATTTAATGATAACTTGTATTGATATTTGCACTTGGTTTTTTCTGAGTTTAATAAACTGGTTATGTGTAATAATTTTCACATAACCATTTTACTCCATGGTGTGTTTTGTATTGCCTTTTTGAGCAGAGCTCAGCACATATTTCATTTTGGCTAATTTTATTCCTGCAATTCTGCTTGGGGAGATTGAAGCATAAATAATATTAAATATTTTATTGAAAAACACTAATTGATCTGTTTTCGCCAGTTTGTGTGATGCAAGCAATAATAGTTTTATTGCTGCTTTGTGGTTCATTTCCTTGATAATATGATTTCAGCAGTCAGTCTAAGAGTTTGGATCTTTGTATTGAATTACTGATTAATTTCCTGGAAGCATTCCTGTACATGCTGTTGCATAAGCAGCTACTTCTATAGAACTTTACTGGTTTCTTTGCTTTCTAAATATTATACAGTAATTGTGATGACTTGCAATGCTAAAAATGATCATGAACAAACAGTCTTGCAAAGTGTGATTATAATATATTGTGCACAAAATTATGTGTTACTTTCATTCTCAAGTTCCATACCATGCTAGGCAATGAAAGTGGGGGAATTATCTGGGCTATGGAATTCTGTTATTTTAAACTTATTAAAGTTGATTCAACGATGAAAGGGAAATGTCCATTCGCTCTTGTTTTAGGGGTTCTCCAATCCCAGCATACATGACTTTGTAACCTCTACATTGCAGGAAGGCCAGGAGAGAATGGAAAGGAGCCCATTATTGGTTACCCTGTTAGGTAGTGAATGGAGATCAGCAATCGATGGAGACTTGTCAACTGTCAACAGAGAATTAGCAATACAGTTGGCTAAACATCCCAGTGTGCAAGTTAGTGTGTTTCTCCCTCAGTGCAGTGAATATGACAAGAGAATTGCTGCTAGTCACAAGGTGCAGCTCATTGAAGCAGAGAAAATGACAGGTGTTGATCCAGTTGATTGGCTGATCAATATACCACAACACCATCCGATGGACTTTATTATTGGACATGGAGTACATCTTGGTCGACAAATACAACTCATCCAACGGAATCATAAGTGTAAGTGGATTCAGATTGTTCATACCGCTCCCAGAGATGAGAAGATGCAGCTAACAGAGATAGAACTTTGTGAGTTGGCAGATCAAGTTGTAGCGGTGGGACCAAAGCTGGTAGACAGTTACAGGCGATTTCTTTGCTCTAGTGCAAAACACCAGGATATTATTGATCTCACCCCAAGTATTTTCACTGAATTTAAGGATGTGAAGCAAGCCACTGAAGAAAAAAAGTTTTCATTTTGTGTTCTAGTTATTGGGAGTGGGGATAGTGAAGATTTTAATCTGAAAGGATATGACCTTGCTGCTGAAGCAATTGCCCAGTTGGAAGACAAATCCTACCAACTAAATTTTGTCTGTGCACCAAGAGAAAAAAGAGATGAAATAGAGGAAAAGCTTCTCAAGCATGGAATTGACAGCAGTCAACTAACTGTTCACAGTTTTAATGAAAGCAGAGAAACACTAACCAGATTATTCTGCATGGTTGATCTGGCAATCATGCCATCAAGGAGTGAGGGCTTTGGATTGAAAGCCCTTGAGGCATTATCTGCTGGTCTGCCTGTACTAGTAAGCAGTAACTCAGGCCTTGGAGAAGCTCTCAAGAAAGTGGCTAATGGCTCAAACTGTGTAGTAGATTCAGAGGATCCTAAACATTGGGCCAGCGAAATCAAGAAGATCCGTGAAAAAGGCAGGGATCTTCGACTTGAAGAGTCTGATTCTCTTCGCAAAAAGTATTTGGAGAAGTACAGCTGGCAGGAACCTTGTGATGTTCTGGTGGAAAAGATGCAGAACCTTGTACCTGGTAAAGTTTTATATTTATTGAGTTTAGTAAGCTTTCTAAACTTCCCGTTGTTTATTCCAAAACTTGAAAAAAAATCCTGCACTCACACTTGGCAGATAGCAGGATATTTTGAGCCAGGCCCCCTTCTGTCAGGATTTCGACAACTGCTTAACTGCCTCCCACATAGATTTCAAAGGTCAAAGACCCTCTTTTGCCAGGATTTGGAATGCTCTATATAAGGGCCTCTTAAATTATGGATCTTTTTGAGCCGTTGCTAAGGAAAATTTACCCTTGTGTAACCTCGTCATTTTAGTTAGTTCAGAGTTATTTCACGGGTTTTGGGCCTGTACATTCCAGTTTTCACTCCCTTTTACCCTTACTAAAGTATTGCTTGCTAAATAGGCACAGAATGTTCATGTCTATATCAACTAAATTAATCCATGCTTCAACTAAGATGACGATTGAATAGTATCCCACGATGCAATTTTTCTATGTACAACTCATCATTTAGCTCTTCTTGCAATCTTAATTTTTGAAATTGTTTTCCTAAGTGATTGTAAATTATCACGAACTAAACTTCTGACTGAGGCTAACTTCACTTGCCACCACACGACCAAATTTCCATTTTCACTTGCTCAAGAGCAACATTTACTTGCCCCGACAATGGGACCTCGTTTGTTTTTTTTTTTTTTCTCAATTCAATCCAATCCAATGTCTCAAATTCAACAGCTTTGAAATTAAAGATTGATGTGGAAAAGGTGAAATCTGCAGAACAGAACACACAGGGTAGAACTCCTGTTTCAGCAATAGAATCAGGAGGATCTCAAGATGGTGAACACCTGGAGGCATTTGCTGCATCTGTGCCATCTGGGCATACACAACCAGAAAGTGAAGTTCCCCAAGCATTTACAGAAAAAGTGCTGTGTTTGATTGCTTCCCGTTACGTGGAGGGCACTTCGCCCAGCAGCGAGGATGATTTTGATCGCTTTATGGCATACATGGAAAAAATGCGAGTCATTATCACAGGTGTTGGTGTAGGAAGTTTGCTGAAAACAGTGAAGTGCGATTCACTCCAGATCCTGGATAGATTGTGGGAACATTATTTATGTGGCCATCTTCGTGAAGTGGTTCAAAGATGTTTTGTTACAGAAGAGATTTTGACAGAACTGAACCTTGCAGAATTGAAGCTTAAAACAACAATGTCTGAGGAGGTATATAAAGCATGTAAAGAATACTTTGAGAAAGATCCAGCAAGAGGTTAGTTTTAAAAACTGTTTTCCTAAGAATGAGTAGTTTTGGGTTTTGCTGGCGTACTGATTAGTAAAACGTCTAACAAGCAACTTTCTTTAATTTGTTGAATGATTTTAAAAATGGCATTTTGACGGTCCTCATGAGCATTAGTTTTCATGGGATACATACATGTGATTACAGCGGAGTTCCAGCGCCCCAAAGGGTCGCGAAGCGGAGCTCTATAACTGTAGGAACAGAACCACATGCATGCATAGAAATAGAGAACCATGCAACTCTTTTTTCATGGTCAACGTGGCTAGCGGCATGGATTGCGGACGCGTGCGTCCTTCGACGACGACGATGATGAAAAACGACGACGTCGTCGATCACAGTATTTAAATTAAGAAGCCAAGATAGAACTGAATACTTCCAGCTGTTTGTTACTTTTGTTCGCACAACTGAAAGCTTTAAGAAAAAAAAAAAGAAAAAGAAAAAAACGTGTTTGATTTAGAGATGAGATAGGGAGAAGGTTGATGCAGCTCATCGGGTGTTCCCAAACTACAGAAACTGTCTGCACAACTATAGACTTATTTAATAAAGGAAACGAATTACACACCAAGACGTCAAATGATATCAGATGTTTTATACTTTGAAAAACAGGAAACATGGCTTTGAGAAGAAACGTGCAGAGCATGGCAATTCCACTCTGTCTACCTAACAACTGCCAGTGGAGTGCAGCAACGGGCGAGTACATTAAAACAGGAGAAAGGCGTTCTTCGCTTTATGTCGTTGATGAAGCACTTCAGAAACTTCGCACTGTCAGAGGTAAAAAATTCTTTCTTGAAATTATCGTTGAGCACCTATTTTAGATTTTGTCGTTTATGCTTGCGTTGAAAAGGCCTCGTATTACTACTGTCGCATTTCATAGATTTAACTCTGTCCTTTAATGGAATGCAGTTATTTAAAAAAATATGTTATTCTACTGATTCATTCTATCATATCATTCAGATTTTTGTACATGGTACATGTAAGAATGTACGTCAATTCTCCGAGATAAAGTTTTCTGGTCGGGGGCAAACTGATGTTTATGTGACAACTGAGCTGTACTGCGTCATATACACCCAAATGGAAAACTCCTGAGAATCTCTTCTCTTGAATCTCTTCTTTGTTTTTCTTGAAAATGACAAGAGTCTTGAGTATTTGACAACGATGGTTCGAATTTGGGTTTAAAGCTGGTAGAAGTAATCATGTGTATAAATTTGCACTTACTGCACACCCTAAACTCTAACTACTGAAAATTAGAAGTAGAGGGGGTGGGGTGGCGGTGCAAAGTGTTTAATCGACATGTTGACAAAGTTTTGTTTTGTTAAGTTGATTGGATTTTGAACACACAATCTTAACCCTAATCCATCGTTTTCTCGTATTTTCTAGGTCCGGTGTGTGTGGTATCAATTGCTGGACCGTACAGAAAAGGAAAATCCTACATTTTAAGCGAGGCTTTTGACCAACCAGAAGTTTTCCCTCTGGGACATCAGATGAATCCAGAAACCATGGGAATCTGGATGTGGGTTGTGCCACAGAAATTTCGAGTGAGATATGGAAATTGTTAATTTTAACAGTTCTTTTGGTGGATTATTTAAATATGAAAGCAATAAATATTAATGGTCTGTAATAACGGCTATTTAGAAGCATTCGTTTTTCCCTGCTGCCACTCACCCACAGGTTAACGTTTTCATTTGTTTTCATTCAAATACACCGGATGTTTTCCTTCCGTCCAAAAATGATAAAAGTGTTCTACGAGAACTGATACCATAAATTTCAAGAAAGCTCCTCTAAGAGAGTAGTTCAATTCCATTGAATATATTTCTGTGTACAGAACAACAACGATTAGAATTTTTATGTTTTTCTTTTATGAAAATATTCCTTTTTGTGTCTGGCCGGACGGAAAAACAACACATACAGGAATGTAGACTGGAGGACAAGCCATGTTAGTTTTTTTTTTTTTTCTTTGTTCTTAGCACTTCACTTAGACACGCAGTGACTCATTATTGACTGTTTTATACAGGACGCCAACGGCCAGGAGTGTACTCTGATTTTACTGGATTCAGAGGGCATTGATACCATGACAGGAGGTTTAGACGACAATCAAATCTTCACACTCACTGTTTTGCTGGCCTCTGTGTTGATTTACAATTCAGCAGGAGTTCCTACAAGACACGATCTTAGTGGATTGGAGTATCCTTTACCAGACGTAACTAATCGATGACATTAAGAAATCAGTCAGTTGATCAGTCATTGAATATTGCCGATGATCAATGAGTGATCGATGAACATTCGATAGACCACAGAATTTTTAGTCATCGATCAGTCATTGAGTGCATCAATTAGTCATTGGTCACATCAAGAGATTATCAAGGAACTTACCTTGATAATCTCTTGGTCACATTGATTAGTCGTCGATATAATCTTGTGGCTACACAAACCATACCGAATCGAGAATAAAGCAATAGTCAGTCAACTAAATTTTCGTGCGCAAAACTATTTTAAAGTTGAAAGAATGAAAGATGCGAATGCAGCCATGACTCTACTGGAAAAATGACCTGAAAAAATTTCAGGCTCTGAAAGGGACTCGAACCCACGACCTTTGCGTTACCGGTACAATGCTCTACCAACTGAGCTATCAAAGCCACATTAGAGCGGTCGTGTGTGAGTTCGGCCCTATATGTTCAGTGGACGTAATACTCGGCTCAAGCATATAAATTCCATGGTAATAGATGTCCAACAGTAGCAATTAAATGAAAGAATGAAAGATGCGAATGCAGCCATGTGGCTTTGATAGCTCAGTTCGTGGAGCATTGCACCGGTAACGCAAAGGTCGTGGGTTCGAGTCCCGTTCAGAGCCTGAAATTTTTTCAGGTCATTTTTCCAGTAGTATCATGGCTGCATTCGCATCTTTCATTCTTTCATTTAATTGCTACTGTTGGACATCTAATACCATATTTCAAAGTTCTGCTTTGTTAATAACCTTTCAGCTTTTTTTTCTGCTTTCTTTTGTTTTCTTTGCTTTTCTTTTCTTTTCTTTTTCTTTTTTTTTTTTTTTCATGTATAAGGTGGAAAGTCACTATTTCGTTTTTCAAAATAAAGCGTTGATATAGCGGTGATTCGCTATTGAATAGTAAGAAAAAGAAAATATGGATTTTGGCTGCTAAAAAAATTATGTACAGAAATTCTTGTTAAGCCCGTGCCTAATGGCTTCAAGGCTAGCTACGCCCCTGACTGGGTTCTTATTGGTGGATTTACACTGTATTTCAGAATGACAGGTCACTTCATGTACACGGGCGAAGATTTCCCACATTTTGTTCAAGAAGTTTCGTTAGCGAAATGATGCAAGTTTTAATAATGATTGATTATTGAAAGTTGTTAAAAAGCATAACGGACATTTCTTAACAATTTGCTCAGTTTTATTGTAAAGTTATCTCAGCGGATAAAGGTTCGTACGAGCAATGGAGGAGGGAGTATGCGTGGTCGGCAAGAAGACACAGAGTTCTTCCATAGAACCTTTCCAGTCTTTGTCTGGCTTTTCAGGGATGTAACCCTATCCGTTCCACCTTGCTGCAAGGACGTCAAGGAGTACATCTTGACATGGGTAAGTTGTAACTTGTAATAGTCTACGTCATTCTAAATTTGCATGCTGTTGTTTTCGTTAATCACGAGTATGATTACAGACTGAATTGGACGACACGATGTCCTGTTACGAATTAATCATAACCATTACAATTTTCCACAAAAGTGAAAGTTTCATTTGAAAATGAGCTTTTAATAGTGATTTTTAAACCGGATACTTAACCTCCACAATTTTACAAAGTCAGTCTCTTGAATTGGTTACTATACTGATTGTAATAAACGTTGTGATTGGTGGATTAAGTGGAAAGGACTTAAAATGATCGGCTCATGTAACTGTCCGACTACAGGTGTGCGATTACAGCCAACTGTCCAATTACACTGTGCAATTACAGCTCTGCAGATCAATAAGAGAAAAAAAAAAACAGCAGATAATGCAACAATCACATCGAAGGAAATTATAATTGTTATGATAAATATTTTTATATGATAAAATTAATTTTCAATAATCATTTTCAATAATCACGAAGATCAGCGGTGTCGGTTACCACATTATTTAATTTGAAATAACTCATTACAATTTGCACCGGACAGTATAACAATTTGCGTATATTTACTAATATTACCAAATGCCGCAGCCTTTATTACAAAATGATTAGTTTTGATTTATTACAAAATGCTGCACCCTCTATTACATAATGCGCACAATATTACAGAATGCTGCAATGATTATTCCAAAATGCGTAACAGTACAAAATGCGTCGTTATTACAAAATGTTGCAGAACAGACGTCTTGTTGGGTCCTTCTTTGCGTTTGCTTCGTAGTACTGAAGAAAATTAACATTTATTTTTTGAACCGGAATTTTGAAATGCTATCGCGATCGGCTCCGGCATATTTCACCTCAAGCCCAAGTTTATGTTGTTGTTCTCATGCGGCTCACGGCTTTTTTGTATATTTCTTATCTTACACACTTCGCGTAAACTAGTTTTAGCAATTTTTGCTGAGCTTTGTTATGAAGTGTTTGTATTATAATTTACGTAAAACGTTTCAGTCTTCATCTTATTTTTGTCCACCTTTTTGTTTGTCGGAACTCAATTTTGTCCGAGCTGTCAATCATTTTCAATTTCACCGTGCTCTCGACTCCTGATTGGGCGCCCTGGCCGTGGACATTGTGTTGTGTTCCTAAGCCAGATACTTTACTCTCATAGTGCCTCTCTCCACCCAGGTGTATAAATGGGTACCGGCGACCTATGATGCTGAGGGTAACCCTGCGATGGACTAGTGTCCCATCCAGGAGGGAGTGGAAATACTCCTAGTCGCTTCATGCTACAGAAACTGGGATTAGCTTCGGCCTGATGGGTCCCTTGGCTCGTATGCCGACTTTATTAACAGTGTAAATGCTAAATTTTTGTTCATGATTCTGTCTTTTGCGCTTAAGGTGTTTAAAGATCAAGGTTCGTCACGCGTGGATCAGGACCAGGAAGTAGCTGAAAGCATTTTGCGTTTCTTTCCTGGCTTTCTTGCTGCTAAACTTCCTCCACCCACAACTGATCCAGAAGTGCTCATAAACATCAACAGGAACAAAAGTCAGATGAATCGAGATTTTCTCTCTGAAATAGAGAAATTCAAGGAATCACTGCGAACCACACTGATTCCTAAACACAGCTTTAACGATGGAGAAATGGTCACCGGTGAAGGTAGAGCTTACGTAGTGAAATAAGAGGGTCTCAAATAACGCTATGTGATGTGCTTCACGATTTCTAACATGAGATATTATATAAATCTTTCTGTTGCGAGAGCTTTAGCTTGATAAAACACAAACAAGTTAGCTCCTTTATAGTAAAAACCATTTCAGTAACTAATCCCAGTATTTATTTTGATTTTGTTTTGACCATTTTAAGCCATCCTCTAACGATTCTTCAGTACAACAGGCCAGACATACATGCACACTGTATGCCATAAATGTGGTATAAACAACACAGATCTCTTAACTCAGTTGAGAAAAAAGCACTAACTATTACCATGGTGATCGAATGTCAAAGATATTTCCAGGGCTGGTCTAAGTTACAAGCGACTTAAACAAGTACTAATAATCAATTAATTAATATTAATTTGTAGGCCTGGCTGCCTTGGTTCAGCTGTATGTGAAAGCTATCAACACTCCCGGTGTGATTCCTAATGTCGAGACAGCTTGGAAAACGTTTGTAGTGACAAAATGTTCTGAGGCTATGAACGCCGCGCTCAAGGCTTATGACGTCATCATGACGTCAAGGCTAGCAGTTCAGCTGCCTTGTGATAACGAGGAAATTCGAAACAGTCATAATGCTGCCCTCGAGCAAGGTATTGCTCAACTGGAGGCGGAGACAATGTGGATATCTGCTGTTACAACTCAAAAGTATCTGAGAGGACTGACGGTAAGGAGCGACAAGCGAGACAAAAATATTCTGCATCGTGTCACAGAAGAGAAATACCCCCCAAAATCGTAGTAAGGTTTATGTGTAATATTTGCTCTTCTGTACATGCTTATCGTAAATTAGTTCCACACTTTACTCAGAATTGTAAAGTTATCATAATCTATAGGAAATGTCACAAGAAAACAATGTATGAATCTTCAATGTAGGATAATTACAAATTCATAAATGTTGACTTAGAAAGGAACTTCTCTCTAATAGTTTACTTATAGTCCGGCATTTCGTAATTTATTCATATTACCTGTTCTCAGATGTGAAGTAGCGTATTGTCAACCAACACCATTATTTACCTATATCTAGAGCAATTTCCTCGAACTTATCTTAAACGGAAGATCTAAACGTTTTTTTTTTTAGCAATTTCCTTCACGGATGTTGGTACTGATAAGACTTGACTTAGTTGATTTTGCTGTAAACCTTAAAGTTCACCTGCAATTATTATCACACCGTAAGCAAGCACGTACTGTATACTACTTGATTTTCCACGAGATATCTTGATCTACCTTGATCTACCCTGAATTACCTTCGACCTATGTACTACGAGGTTTAATCTACAATAAAGAAGACAAGAGAGTTCCAGATCTGTGAGAGTCCTTGCTGATTTACTGTCCCGCTGACGAGAGACAACAGCCCCGTACCTTTGGTATTGAGTAACGGGTGCCGTGCAGCGAGCGTGTGCTCTTCCGAGCATTCCCCGCCAAGACAAGTCCGTCCACCGTTTTTCCTGCATTCCACAGCACTCAAGCTGATAGTTCATATCCCTCTGTAACCGCGCAGTTCCGCACGGAAACCCTTCGTTACAACCGAATGACCAGTAATTTAACGCGATCGCAGATTAAACGGGAGAAAACTACAGCGTATATTACGTTACTAACAAATGACAACGTTTGAAAAGTTTTTAAGCATCCCTTGCTTAATTCTGCGTCACGATTCAGGAAAATGGCCCGGAATCAGCTTTTGCTTAAAGAAACTGTTATACTGATACTTGGTTTGCTCTTAAGTTGCACTAAGTAACCACTGATAAAGATCGAGATTGATGTTGCTTTTAGCCGACGTAGGAAGCCTTAACCCTTCTCCTTTGCTCACATAAAGCAACAAAATGACAAATAGGATTAACTCTAACACTCAAAACGTCAGCTATTCATATGTACGGCGGCTGTTATAACTAGCATAAGTTAAAGTGTACAGTTTTCTGTTGATAGTTTTCTGTTGATGAGCTCTGGCATATTTTTTCAGTTGTTCAGAACATTTACTGAATTTACATTCTTTTATTATGTTTTGAATTACATGAATTGAAAAGGGTATCTTTTCCCCCTCTTTTATGATAATAGAACTCATAGAAACGGAGCTTGGGGCTTTTGGTTTTTAAAGTCTCTTTTCTGCATTTTCTTTCTTTCGTCTATTTCAGGAAGCTCTGGGCAAAAAGTTGGCTTCATGGCAGAGTGAAAATGAAAGGCTAACACGAGAATCCTGCACCAACGTCCTGAAACGGCTCAAGAAAGAACACCTAGACTCAGTCCTTGCTCAGCTAAGTGGAGCGGAAGGTTCCAGAGTAATGTCCGAAGACGTTGTAGCCGGATACAACAGAATTGAACACGACTACAAAGCGCGCGCCACCGGCGCTAAAGATGTTTGTGCTGCTGTGTTCTATGAATTTCAACCGGTAAATGAAGCTTTTACATCTATAACAAGGTGATAAAGAATAAGAGAGTTAATCCCCCGTATAGGCCTTATTCCCAAGGTAATCCTTCCAAGTTATTTCCCGTCCACACTAGGCTGGAGAAATTTGCAAACGGCGTTTTCACTCTGAAAACGCATCAAATGTTTTCCGTCCACACTACGCAGGAGGAATTTGAAGACGCAACAATCAGCGGTGATTTTGATTTGTATTTGAGGAAAACTCGGGCAGGCAAATCAGATGATTATCGTGACGTCACCGTTTTTGAAAAGATCCGTTTCCAATATGATCTCCGTCCAGATTAAAACGCAAAGCCGATTTTTCGAATCAAATCAATCCTCCGGTTTGAAGAGCGTTTACGAAAAGCTCCGTTTTCGTGACGGATTAGTGTGGATGATAGGCCTAACCGTAGAAATAAAGCTGCGTTTTCGTGACGGATTAGTGTGGATGATAGGCCTAACCGTAGAAATAAAGCTCCGTTTTCGTGACGGATTAGTGTGGATGATAGGCCTAACCGTTGAAATAAAGCTTCGTTTTCGTGACGGATTAGTGTGGATGGTAGGCCTAACCATAGAAATAAAGCTCCGTTTTCGTGACGGATTAGTGTGGATGGTAGGCCTAACCGTAGAAATAAAGCTCCGTTTTCGTGACGGATTAGTGTGGATGATAGGCCTAACCGTAGAAATAAAGCTCCGTTTTCGTGACGGATTAGTGTGGATGGTAGGCCTAACCGTAGAAATAAAGCTTCGTTTTCGTGACGGATTAGTGTGGATGATAGGCCTAACCGTAGAAATAAAGCTTCGTTTTCGTGACGGATTAGTGTGGATGATAGGCCTAACCGTAGAAATAAAGCTCCGTTTTCGTGACGGATTAGTGTGGATGGTAGGCCTAACCGTAGAAATAAAGCTCCGTTTTCGTGACGGATTAGTGTGGATGGTAGGCCTAACCGTAGGAATAAAGCTCCGTTTTCGTGACGGATTAGTGTGGATGATAGGCCTAACCGTAGAAATAAAGCTCCGTTTTCGTGACGGATTAGTGTGGATGATAGGCCTAACCGTAGAAATAAAGCTCCTTTTTCGTGACGGATTAGTGTGGATGGTAGGCCTAACCGTAGAAATAAAGCTCCGTTTTCGTGACGGATTAGTGTGGATGGTAGGCCTAACCGTAGAAATAAAGCTTCGTTTTCGTGACGGATTAGTGTGGATGATAGGCCTAACCGTAGAAATAAAGCTTCGTTTTCGTGACGGATTAGTGTGGATGATAGGCCTAACCGTAGAAATAAAGCTCCTTTTTCGTGACGGATTAGTGTGGATGGTAGGCCTAACCGTAGAAATAAAGCTCCGTTTTCGTGACGGATTAGTGTGGATGGTAGGCCTAACCGTAGAAATAAAGCTTCGTTTTCGTGACGGATTAGTGTGGATGATAGGCCTAACCGTAGAAATAAAGCTTCGTTTTCGTGACGGATTAGTGTGGATGATAGGCCTAACCGTAGAAATAAAGCTCCGTTTTCGTGACGGATTAGTGTGGATGATAGGCCTAACCGTAGAAATAAAGCTCCGTTTTCGTGACGGATTAGTGTGGATGATAGGCCTAACCGTAGAAATAAAGCTCCGTTTTCGTGACGGATTAGTGTGGATGATAGGCCTAACCGTAGAAATAAAGCTTCGTTTTCGTGACGGATTAGTGTGGATGATAGGCCTAACCGTAGAAATAAAGCTCCGTTTTCGTGACGGATTAGTGTGGATGATAGGCCTAACCGTAGGAATAAAGCTCCGTTTTCGTGACGGATTAGTGTGGATGATAGGCCTAACCGTAGAAATAAAGCTCCGTTTTCGTGACGGATTAGTGTGGATGGTAGGCCTAACCGTAGAAATAAAGCTCCGTTTTCGTGACGGATTAGTGTGGATGGTAGGCCTAACCGTAGAAATAAAGCTCCGTTTTCGTGACGGATTAGTGTGGATGGTAGGCCTAACCGTAGAAATAAAGCTCCGTTTTCGTGACGGATTAGTGTGGATGGTAGGCCTAACCGTAGAAATAAAGCTTCGTTTTCGTGACGGATTAGTGTGGATGGTAGGCCTAACCGTAGAAATAAAGCTTCGTTTTCGTGACGGATTAGTGTGGATGGTAGGCCTAACCGTAGAAATAAAGCTTCGTTTTCGTGACGGATTAGTGTGGATGGTAGGCCTAACCGTAGAAATAAAGCTTCGTTTTCGTGACGGATTAGTGTGGATGGTAGGCCTAACCGTAGAAATAAAGCTCCGTTTTCGTGTCGGATTAGTGTGGATGGTAGGCCTAACCGTAGAAATAAAGCTCCGTTTTCGTGACGGATTAGTGTGGATGGTAGGCCTAACCGTAGAAATAAAGCTCCGTTTTCGTGTCGGATTAGTGTGGATGATAGGCCTAACCGTAGAAATAAAGCTTCGTTTTCGTGACGGATTAGTGTGGATGATAGGCCTAACCGTAGAAATAAAGCTCCGTTTTCGTGACGGATTAGTGTGGATGGTAGGCCTAACCGTAGAAATAAAGCTTCGTTTTCGTGACGGATTAGTGTGGATGATAGGCCTAACCGTAGAAATAAAGCTCCGTTTTCGTGTCGGATTAGTGTGGATGGTAGGCCTAACCGTAGAAATAAAGCTTCGTTTTCGTGACGGATTAGTGTGGATGGTAGGCCTAACCGTAGAAATAAAGCTCCGTTTTCGTGTCGGATTAGTGTGGATGGTAGGCCTAACCGTAGAAATAGAGCTTCGTTTTCGTGACGGATTAGTGTGGATGGTAGGCCTAACCGTAGAAATAAAGCTTCGTTTTCGTGACGGATTAGTGTGGATGGTAGGCCTAACCGTAGAAATAAAGCTTCGTTTTCGTGACGGATTAGTGTGGATGGTAGGCCTAACCGTAGAAATAAAGCTCCGTTTTCGTGTCGGATTAGTGTGGATGGTAGGCCTAACCGTAGAAATAAAGCTTCGTTTTCGTGACGGATTAGTGTGGATGGTAGGCCTAACCGTAGAAATAAAGCTCCGTTTTCGTGTCGGATTAGTGTGGATGATAGGCCTAACCGTAGAAATAAAGCTTCGTTTTCGTGACGGATTAGTGTTGATGGTAGGCCTAACCGTAGAAATAAAGCTCCGTTTTCGTGTCGGATTAGTGTGGATGGTAGGCCTAACCGTAGAAATAAAGCTCCGTTTTCGTGACGGATTAGTGTGGATGATAGGCCTAACCGTAGAAATAAAGCTCCGTTTTCGTGACGGATTAGTGTGGATGATAGGCCTAACCGTAGAAATAAAGCTCCGTTTTCGTGACGGATTAGTGTGGATGATAGGCCTAACCATAGAAATAAAGCTTCGTTTTCGTGACGGATTAGTGTGGATGATAGGCCTAACCGTAGAAATAAAGCTTCGTTTTCGTGACCGATTAGTGTGGATGATAGGCCTAACCGTAGAAATAAAGCTCCGTTTTCGTGTCGGATTAGTGTGGATGGTAGGCCTAACCGTAGAAATAAAGCTTCGTTTTCGTGACGGATTAGTGTGGATGATAGGCCTAACCGTAGAAATAAAGCTCCGTTTTCGTGACGGATTAGTGTGGATGATAGGCCTAACCGTAGAAATAAAGCTCCGTTTTCGTGACGGATTAGTGTGGATGATAGGCCTAACCGTAGAAATAAAGCTTCGTTTTCGTGACGGATTAGTGTGGATGATAGGCCTAACCGTAGAAATAAAGCTCCGTTTTCGTGTCGGATTAGTGTGGATGGTAGGCCTAACCGTAGAAATAAAGCTTCGTTTTCGTGACGGATTAGTGTGGATGGTAGGCCTAACCGGAGAAATAAAGCTCCGTTTTCGTGACGGATTAGTGTGGATGATAGGCCTAACCGTAGAAATAAAGCTTCGTTTTCGTGACGGATTAGTGTGGATGATAGGCCTAACCGTAGAAATAAAGCTCCGTTTTCGTGACGGATTAGTGTGGATGGTAGGCCTAACCGTAGAAATAAAGCTTCGTTTTCGTGACGGATTAGTGTGGATGGTAGGCCTAACCGTAGAAATAAAGCTCCGTTTTCGTGACGGATTAGTGTGGATGATAGGCCTAACCGTAGAAATAAAGCTTCGTTTTCGTGACGGATTAGTGTGGATGATAGGCCTAACCGTAGAAATAAAACTGCGTTTTCAAATTCCTCCGGCGTAGTGTGGACGCTTCGTAAGTCACGCCTGGTTTGGGAATTTCCAAGAGGGTTTGAAATAGCCAATCCTGTGACGCGGATTTTACTGACGTGGACAGTCTGAACGACTTAACACGCATTTTAATCCTTAACGAAAATATACACTGGCGTAGCTGGCGTAGTACCGTCATCCGCTAGGGAACTGGTTGCCATGTCTAAAAATACCTTGAGAGGGTTCCAGGGCTTCAAATAACGGCCGGTCAACAGACAATGTCCGGTCAAAAATAGGTTTTGTCCGGTCAAATCCTTAGATGGCCGGACAATTTGTCCGGTCGTTTACGCTGGTAAGGAAAAAATTTAGGGTTTCAAGTTTTAAATATTTAAAAGTTTAATATCATTGGCGTTTGTGAAAAAGGAGGGGAAAAGGGGCGGATACTTGACTACTAGACCAAGAACTTTTAATAAATGATTCGTAATAGTCATAAATCGTTGCACATTTTCGCTTTGTCATTCACCTAGTCGTCACCGCAAATTAGCGGGTGTGAATCACTTTATTGTTTATTTTATGGTCCGTGTGGGTTTTGTGAACATGACGTGAGAAGGATCACAAAAAAAAAGTCGGTACAAGGGTGTGAAAATAACAATAACAAGAAAGCAAGTTACATTCATTTGTCTACTTGTCGTATAAATGCTTTGAAAATTTACGTGTTTCATATTTAACATCATGTGAAGTGGGGGTTGAGGGGACACTTTTATAGCGGTAAGACGTAATCGATGTTTGTACGGCCAAAAATGGGATATGTCCGAGCAAAAATAGGTTTGACCGGACAATTTGACCGGCGCCGGACGGGAAATTATTTGAAGCCCTGGGGGTCACCTTGCGAATAAGGGCTATACAGCGAAACAGCTCTCGTACCCTTCATTCCCTCTCGATATATAAGAAGGAACATAACAACACAGATACAATTTTCCTAGTTTTGCATAGTTTGTAAGCTAAAGAAAATAATATTGACCTTAACATCGTGTTACGAGTGAAAGTATCAGCTTTACGGCGCGAGGGATTATTTCTGGCTTATTATCCCAGGGAAATGAATTCGTTACCTTGTACATGTATAAACCCGTCAACGGTTAAGATATCTTCACCATTTGTTGATTCAATGATGTTAGAGCTTTCTTTTTATTAACTGGTTATCTAAGGAACTAATGAAAGAAATTCAGCAATACCTGGGTGTGCTGCGACAGTGTGCCTACCAAGAGCAAGAAATAATCAAGCGTGAGGTGAGAATAAACTTTATTACTTGCAAAAGAGGGAAGATTGAAAAGACAGTTGTGTGTTTGACTGGGTAATCATATGCAATATTAGTTGTAGTACCAACATAAGTCAGCAATTCTACGCGCCACTTAGCTTTATATACGTTGCTTTCACGAACTGAACTGCGAGCGAAATATTTCTGGCTTCATTAAACCTAATTGCGATTGCAATAGTCTAATTTTATTAAGAAAAAGCAGCTTATTCAAAATGCAGAAACATTTTTCTTAACGATATAACAATACATCTTTCAAAAGAAGTGAGAGATTCCTTGAATTCTTGATAGCTATTCTTGATTCTTGTGTGTGTGAGTTAGGTATATATAAACTGAAAATTGTAAGTACAAGAGCGAATAAAGTTTGTTGATGTTGTTGTTGATAGCTTCTCTCATTGATAGCTATAGTCCATGAGAGAATAGACGATACAAATAACTAAAGGACGAAGCAACTAATGCGATGTGAATTCAAAAAATTAACAAAATATTTTTTTTTCCGTCAGGAGGAAATTGCTCGCTTACAACAAGAAAATCGTGAACAAGCAATGAAAGTAAGACATGCAGCTGTGATTTGACGCTTACGTATCCCCACTAAACCGATACGTAGGTTATGAGAATAAATAACCACATCATCTCCTCAAACCCATGTTGAAAACTCTTATATGTAAATTTATCCTGTAAGCGAAATTTTCTCAACTACAGTCGGACCTCCCGTAAGCGACCACCCAAAATGTCAAACCCAGGTGGTCGCTTACGAGAGCTTAGATCATAATGAGTCAATATATTTCCTCATTAGAAAATGGCAACTGTCGAGACTTAACCCATGCGCCCATGCCGATGCAATGTTTTATTCGTATGAAAGTCAATTTCGAGAGAAAAATCCTGTTCTTCCCGTTGAGAAATGTCCGTTTCTTGTACACCTTATTATCCATTTTTCGCTCCATTATCTGTCAAGTAGTCGCTTACAGGAGGTTAAAAACAAAGGAGAGTTTCAAACTTTTAGCTCTAAAAGTGGTCGCGGTCGCTTATGAGAGGTGGTTTCTTACAAGAGGTTCCAAATATAGTGATTTGACTTAGAAACTTTTGGTATTTTGGAAAACTGGTCGCTGAGGAGAGGTGGTCGCTTACGAGAGGTGGTCGCAACCGGAGGTTCGACTGTATAAAGTGATAGAAATTGTATGAATGAGCGTAAAAGGAGTTTTGATTTTGATCTTACTAGCACTTGCTTTCCTGTAATTCTAGTACATACCACGCCTCGTGCAGTATTTTATATGGAATGGAAAGCAGTTTGAAGTACAGCTTAATATTAGAATGGCAGGAGAGCTACTTTTATTTTTATCTCAACTAAACAGACGTTTACACATTTAGTGATTCCATCTTTACTTGTTAAATTCTTTTTTCTTCAAACCCACATTTTTTCGATATACCTTCATACTCACTTTCGTGATTCCATCAGTACTTGTTAAATTCCTTTGTTTTTTTCAAACCCACATTTTCTCTATATACCTTCATACTCACTTAAATATCTCAAGCTGGTTCCACTACTATACCACTCACTGTAACTCACATTTTTAATATCCTCTCTTGAAACAGATGGAAATGTTGCTAGCAAAACAACAACAAGAAACAGAGAGACTCCGTAAACAAATGTACGCTGAGGCAAAGGCTCAACGAGATCAAATGGATAACATGATGAAAGCGAACATGAAGTAGGCTGAAGAAGACAGACGAACTCTTATCCAAGATAATCCGGCATTAAACAAACAACTTGAAATGCAAAAATTAACTGAAGGAATCAGTATGCAGCAAAGGATTGAGAACTTGAGACAACTGCATCAGAATCAGATGATGCTGCAGGAGGTTAAAAAGCCAGGACACTTTGACGCATCGTGTAGCGTTATGTAAGCCCTATTAAATCGTCCATTAGCTTAAAAATTAATTGATTCAGTTTGTTCATCATCATCATCATCAACAACATTTATTTGCCACGTAAATAATAACAAAAGATATTGGCAATACTCAAAAAGCGACGAGGAGACGTCCAAAAGAAACCACCGGGCTTATAACGGAGGTCACTTCAGAAGTTAATGTATTGATAATTTTAAAACCCCTCGGGCGCGCCATGACCAATTCACAATTTTGTAAATAAAAATGTGATCAACTTTTTCTTATATAAAATTGGCTAAGATTTATGCAGTTTGCCTGCATCTTCTTTTCGTGCATCGCGTATTTTGTAACGACTTCAGTTCGTGAACTGGACATGTACGATTAGGAGTACACGCGTACAGCTGTAATCACCGCTTTTGATTCTTAAGTTTAGACCGTTGTATAACTGACTTTATTATCTCTCTCAGTTAGTACGCGTGCTGTGATTGGTCAATTTAGCAGGCCGTATTTGGGGGCGGCGTGGCCCAGTGGTTAGGGCGCTAGATTTGTAATTTGGAGGTCCTGAGTTAAAATCCTTCTCCCTGCCACTAGATGGATTTGTGTTTGGTGGTCCCAGATTCAACTCCTCCACGCTTTGTAAATAGCCAACTAGTCAGCCTCCCCGCAAGTTGGGATTTTTATCAAGTTTTTGTTTTATTTACAATATTTGTTTGCTTATTTCAGTGTCCACAATTAGTACAGTTGTGCTAAACACTTCGACACTTAAAAAGAAAATGTTTCTTTTTTTTTCCTACTGTACAACCCGCTAAAATTTAAAACTGTTTTTGTCGCCAAAATATTTCGCGATTTATCGCCAAATGTTCTTAACTTTTTTAGCAAGTAACAGAAAACTTTCTTTTACTTCTGAACTTTTGTATTAAACCCTGCTAACGACTTAAGAGTCACTCAACAACGGTATCAAATTGACTCGTTTTGCTTTCGAGGTGCGTCAGAAACGCGTGAATAGGAATCGTTCCCGAAGCCGCCAGACACACAGTGGAGATAAGAGAAATATCTTTGTAAACTCGTCTTCTCGGTCCGTACTGTAAGTTACGGATCCTCGTTTTTTCCCTTCGATTTTTGGGCCATAAATCGTCGGGGAAAAAACTCGGTTGGTAACTTTCAATACGGCCCTCGAGCTCGGTTAGTAAGAGGTATTGAATGTCATCGTAGAGAAACTGATGAAACGCTGTGAAGGCACTTTCTATAACATTTGATGGATTATTTTTCTACCTCTTACGCAGCCGGCCTACGCCTCGTGACCTCATTATCCTAACAGAGAATATGAGATATGGTACCATCCTGATAAGTTCTTAGGAAAGACACTTTACCCTCACAATCTCTCTCTCATTCAGGTCTGTAATCTAGAGAATAATAAAAAGGGGATAAAGTGATCAGCTTGGTCATTGACTCTCTCATAACCTAACTAGCTGAATTTGTTACACAGACTAAAGGAGAAGATGCAAACTGTATTAGTGCTGACTGCACTACCCTAACACTACAAAAACTAATGGGCCGGGTCGAGGGAAAAAGGGGCTCTCGTGGGCTAAGATCTTTGTCGAAAATATCTGCTGGTTTGATCTTCTAAGACTTAAAAAGAGAAGTAAAGTGGAAAAATCGGTTTTATTCCATGCAAAAGGAAACGGGTCCAGCATTCAGTTAAAGTAAATCTTAGTCTAAGACTCTAACCAACCAAATCATGACCAAATTGAACGAAAGTCGTCGAAACTGCAACCTAAGCCCTGGACAAAGAGCTAAATAGCGTCGCTGTTTGGCGCGGCGTAACAACCATTCGGCCTTGCACGTAAGTCTCATGTCAGTCAAGTTAGCGTGTCCACGCTGTAATATTTTCTTCCATATCAAATACTTTAAGTTAACTTTTAAAGAATGCTTGCAAGACAGATTACAGTATCAAGTGAAGTCTGATTTCCATGAAAACCCTATCGAACCTAAGATAGCCCAATTTGTTTTCACGTTGCTTTCCTTTGAACATAACCATAGTAGCAATCCGGCCGTTTTCGTATTAAAACCTGTCTCTACTTCAGTCCTTATTTGGGTCGCGAAGTCACCATGAAAAACCTCTGCATGGCGACCCAAATAAGAAGACTCGGCCATCTGAACCAATATCATACCCAGTCTTAGCTTGCGTAGCAAGCGTTCTGACACGAAGAGCCTTTTCCGCATTCTGGCAGCGTGTAAATTGGAGCTAAACACTTTAGCTAAGTACTGTAGAAGATTCAAAAATTGACAATCTGTTATTGCTCTCTCATAATTCGCGGTTCGTTCAATCACTTAAGTCAGAACAAAGGCTCATTTTCAATAACGACATTCTAAAAACAACAACCTTACCACGCCCTCTTGAAGGAGTGCTCATGCCATACTTATTCATGATACATTGCGATCAAAGTGCGTGTCGCGATGTCACGACACTTGTAATGACATCCGTGACAGATGCGCCTCGCATCTGGCAAAAATATATGCACCCCAAACTACATTACTCCAGTTTATTTGATTCTTCTTAGACAAATTGACTAGAGATGAGAACAGAAAGTATAACAAGGTACAAAGGTATATTGGACAACCCAACCTAGCTAGAGTTGTCACTCAACTCTACCTGATTAATAAAATACAGTACAAATGTGAACTAGAAAACATTTACAGTGAAGAATCACAGCAAGATCTTTCGAGTGTTCAGATGAAGGTAAGGCTAACGGTTAACAACGTTTTTCATTTGCACCTGATTGGTTAGTCTCCTTCAGAGCCATTACTCGGGTCGTCACGCAACGCTTCTCATTGTGAAGAGAAGCGTTGCGTGACGACCCTAATAAGACTACTGATTGGTTGAAAATCAACGTGTGCAAAACGTGCATTTTTCACTAGTTAGAGAGCATTTGCAAATGCCAACACATGGCTTTCCCCAATCAACTGAAAAGCAATCTTTCTAATTCATACAAAGGGCCTAAGGGCTTGCTACAAACAAACTGTAAAGCAAGGTACAGTCTAAAAGATTAGTGGAAATGTTTCCTTGCTTATTGATAATTCTCAATTTTAGCAAACAGTTGATCAGAACGGATCATCTGAAGACGAGAAATTTTCTGGTCTACATAATCTATTCATGGCAGTAAAAAAAACGATATAATAGTTAGATAACAGACGGCAAAATACGAAGTTAAGATATTAATATAAACAAGTAGATCTCTGTTTGACTTTAAAATTTCTCCAGACACTCGACTGCGATGGAACTAATTTACAACTATAGCATCAGAATTTTAACATGTCTAACTTAAGGTAAAATACAAAAAATTATTTACTGCGCATGGTGTCAATTGCACTTAGCTGTAGCAACAAAGAAGATCTAAAATACGACACCATTAAAAATTAAAAATACAATTATCCACTAATAACCAGTGCCATCCCATTTAAAACTCTATCTTTTGACTCTATTCCAAGCTCAGTGAGGGAAATTACT
Organism: Orbicella franksi; assembly: GCF_964199315.1. NCBI lineage: Eukaryota > Metazoa > Cnidaria > Anthozoa > Scleractinia > Merulinidae > Orbicella > Orbicella franksi. The sequence continues at coordinate 20,624,448 of NC_138154.1, forward strand.
GTAGCTTCCCGTGGTTATCTAAAAATTAACTACATATGTGAAAGAAATTAAAAATATTCCATGTACTCTATCTGTGTACTTGTAAATGGAATTTCTCTCGCAGACAATTAACATAATCCCTTCTTTTATAGAAAGTTCCTTTTTGTCGAAAGAGAAAAGGTGACGAGAAAGGAAATAAAACAGAACAGAATAGAATGAGAAAGGAAAGGAAAGGAAAGGAAAAAATAAACAGAAAGAAAGTAAAAAAAAAAAATCCAAAAGTGACACTTTGCTTACATGTAGTTGTTTGTGAATTTGTGATAAGATGTCAACAATCACACAAATTGCCTCCTACAAGCTGAGATTGTGCATGTTACCAAAACAGCCTCTGGTTCCTGTAAAAATGATTGCTTATAAAGCTCTTAGCTAAAAGTAAGGACTTTCCAGCTACCCAGAAACAGCCAAATTCCCCTGGCTAATCTCCCACACTTCTTACAAAAAATGTTGAAAGATAACAGCACATGAAAACAAGCTGCCTTTCAGAATCTTCTTTTTGTCGGGACAATATGAGAAGCTGAATGGTTATTCATGCTGCTGTTTGAGTATTGTCTAGTAGGAATTTTACGTCAGGAGTGGGCAGGGTGGTCAGGGAGTGAGCTAAGAACACTGTAAGAGAAAAGGGGATTGAAGGTACAATGTAAGGGAGGTCAGTGGCCCCCTGCCTCACTCTCAGTCTCCCCCACCTCTCCCTAGAAGACTAGCTCTATTAACAAATACATATAATACTTTTTATAAAACATTTACCTACTTGTTGTGACTCACTATACATGCAGTGCTGAATACAAATACTTTCCCAAAGTATTAATGGGAATATAATTATGCAATAATTATTGTTAAAACAGCAATAGAAAGCTGTTCTCATCCACAGGTATTTGGTTGCATGAATACATGCATTTGAAGGCTTTTTCATCATGTCCTTAATCACAGTCTAACAACTGCACGAAATCTTACATCAAGTTCATCGATGAGACTGCTGAATACAACTATGCCTGGAAAACATGAGCTCTACAGAACATTACATCAATTACATCAATTGTTATACAAAGCGCTAATAATAATAATAAAAATAATAATAATAATAATAATAATAATAATAATAACAATAACAACAACAATAATAATAATAATAAGTATCATTATAACTGTCAGAAGTCCAGAGTTGACAAAAATCACCAACTACTTTGTGATCTCGGCCGGCTACTCTGCTAGGCTTGCATTCATCTGGTCCTTTAGGAAACGATGAATTGGCACTTGGGGGAATGACTGCCATATAAAAAGGATGGGGGTGTTTGTTGCAAATTTGAAAAAAAACCTAAGAGGTGCCAAGATCCTGTTTTGTGAGCGTGGCTTGAAATCCCCCCCCCCCCCCCACCCAGTAAGAGGAACCACTTCTTACATAACACATTATCTCCTGTCATACTGTTTCACCTCAATACCCTAAAAAGTACCACAAAAGCTCCAGCTGGACCTTTTGAGATTGAATACCTTAAAAGGTACCAACACTGCTTTTTTTAACCCCTAAAAGGTATGCAAGCACCCCTGTCCTTTTTATGTGGACGTCCTCCCCCAGGATCAGCCGTCTACTCCAATAGTAGAACTACAGGCCAGTACCTCAAAAGTTTTTGACCACCCTAGCCGTGATTATAACATTACAAATATTGGTGCAAAATAAATAATACTTACTACCCTAAGTTGTAATTAAATTGATTCTATAAATAGTTCTAAATAACATTAATCCATTACATTATCAATACTTCCTCCAGTGGAACTCGTGGACTTTGGCTTCTTAGGACTGGTGAATGGACTCATCTTGATGTCCTTATCGCTGCCACTCAAACTCAAGTTCCTGTCCTCGTCACCTTGGTGTTTGATGTAGAATTTCTTCAGCAGCTGCATTCGTTTCACAGGGCTCCCAGCCAGGTAGCTGTTTTTGATGAACTGTGGCGCAGAGCCTTTTAGCTTCATCTGTGTGATGATGGTGACAGTGGAGGACTGGGAACCATCCCCAACTGGTCGTATTATTGTGCCTGAAAGGATGGTCTCAGCCCTGTGGGCAATACAACATGCACACATGAACACACCTTTTCTTTAATTCTGCAGCTTCAGGACACCTAAATTTTACAGACAGTTCACCTCCTTCCAGAGAATCCCTTCATATACTCTAAATCCTCTAATTTGCATCTAGGGCACTTTTTTAAAATTTAGGAGAAGACCGGGGCAGTCATTTGAGGGAGACATTTACATGAGGCGGGTGCTTAATTAATTTTTCCCAGATATGATGGTTTTTTTGTAATACATGTATGTGTCAGTCTCTTAGAAGTCTAAGAAGAATGTTCTCTCTCTTGAAGAACAATGCAATATAACCCCTTTAGCTGATCTAGACCTGCTGCACATTAGTTAGGCTTTAGGGCAATGAATCAGCAGATCTTCACTACTATCCGTTGCAACAGTCAATGCGCAGTACTTGAATGAGTCAATAATCACTTGCTTGTGATTGAACATAGCCCAAACTATACATCCTTTGTTGTCTCAGTGCTTGTCGATATAACAGGGGGAGGGAAGGGGGTGTGTATTCAAGGGGAGCCCCCTATTACAAATTACATGTAGGAGGGACGTTTATTCGAAGGGCGTGCTTATTCAAGGGGAGGTGCTAATTCAAGGATTTATGGTACTACTACATCTATGTCAACTTTACTCAAACATCGGTACAATTCCAATATTCTAAACTCCACACTGGCAGAACAAAATTCTCTTACTGGCAAAGTCAAGGTCACACAACAAACAAGGATGATTTCTTGTCATAATTTGTGAAATTAATGATTCTGATAAAACAGGAGATAAACTTGAAAAAAGACGGGGCCAAGTAATTAATATGTAATGTGACTGTCTAGTACCAAACTACTCATAGAAGTATACAAAAAAATGCAATCCAATTTTATCTTCTCCAATTTTTCCCGTATTTGACTACACATGGTCCTTACCCAATGGTAGCTTTCCTGGGTTTGTTTTGAGTTCCTCAACAGTGTTAAGCTGTTATTGAGTTCCTTCAGTTAATGCTATGACCAGTTGGTAAACGCTGACACGTATCGCCTATAACAATTATTAATTGATAATTAATATTTATAATTAATTGCTCATAATTTGACTCACCTCACAAAGCTTGACTTCTGCGTTTCTTGAATAAGAGGATGCTCAGTACTGCGTAGCGCCAGGATATAACAATGTTGGTCTGAATCATAACGCTCTAACGAGGCCAGCACAGCATCTCTCTTAGTACAAAACAGCGGCATCTTCAGGCGGCTGATGAAACAATGTATTGATCAGAATTTACATTACATAGTCAAAGAGCTTGTACAGTCAAGTCATCTAAATTTAAATGTCCTTTAAGGGAGACTAAGGTATATACAGTTGTAACTTATTTCATTTATTGTTAGTTGTTGTAATAATTTAATTAAGGTCATTGCAATTGTCAGAAATTTCCAAGAAAAATTTGCCAGCCCATTGAAAGCCCTTAGCAGTTCCCCTGCCTTGTAAAAGGAGAATGGCAATTTAAGTTTTAAAAATAATTGTTGCTTTGCAGAGAGGAAACACAAAAGGAAATGTGTAGGGCTGATGGCACAAGAACTGTATCAGAAAACATGCCATGTTATATCCATCAGCAGTTTCAATTCAGCCACCACTCATCTCAGTAAATGAGTCATGACAGTTGCACACTTATATCATTTTTGTTGATACTGCCTCTACACTAGTAATACCCTGATTTGGTTCTGTACATTTGCAGAGGGGATCTGATGGTGAGATACATGTAGGGTCTGCAGGATGTCAAGCAAAACCTTAGTTTCCTTACTTGTAAACCACTTTGAAATTTCCTATTCTGTCCAAAACATCCACAACAGCTGCAGTCTTGTCCCATTCCTGACGCAACTTCCAGTCTGTCATCAGCTTCACCGCTGAAACAAAATATGATGAAAAACAATTAAATAAATAAATTTATATGAATGTCATGTTTCTTACAGTTTGTTCTTCCTCAGGGCTTGAACTACATGTAAACAACTCACCATCTTGTAGACACTTAATTAACACATATTTAGGTTCTGGTTTGTACCACAGCACAAAAGTACAAGGTAAACCAAAGTTAAATTGCTCTATCCAAGGCAAGATCTGTCCAAAGCAAGATAGGATTATCACATTTGTCCAATGTTTACTGAGAGCAGACATATACTAGATCTTTGGCCTGATCCACCAAGATTAATCTACTCAATTTCGTGTCTGTGCAATGTCCAGGCTCACTCACATACATAGTTTATCATGCCTTTGTTAGTAATAATTACTAATAATTGCTAGTAGTTGTAGTAGTAATTATATTGTTGTTACAAGTTGTTGTTCTTGTGCATTGCTTGTTGTCCGTTTGTATTTCCACTGATTTGATACAATTTTAGCGAGTTACATGTATCACTTCCTTTTTCTTAGGAAGAGGAAAAAGGGTTCACACATTAGACAACAAATATGCTGTGGAAGTAAGATAGGGCATCACTCCAAACCATCGAGGGTGTCCTCTAAGAAAAATTGTCCATGCCCTAATTTCATGGAAACCCCCACAAACTATACATCAACAGAAAGGTTATGAAATGTAGAATGCGATAAAGACATGTTCTGTAACACAGAAGCCATTAATGCCAAAATAACAGTTGATGCAAAGTAGCTGTGCAATACAGGTGAATGTATGAAAGATCATATATTTGAACTGTGGAGAAAGATATGAAGACTCGATTGATCATCGCAGTTACATAATGTATATACACAACTTAAGCAGTTGTGAAATTTAAGCCTGAATTTTTTTCAGGCTTAAATTTCACAACTGCTTAAGTTGTGTGTACGTGTTTCACTGCGATGATCAGTGATGTCTTCATAACAATCAATCTCTTAAAGTATGTCTGCATTTTCTTGTATTTCTACTGATTATCTTTTAACTGTCAAGTTCCACTATCAAACAATTCACAAAGCGTGTTGCATGAGAGGCTGCCACTAGAAAACAAGTTAAAATATAATGATTTACTGACACCGTTTTGTTTCTTATTTATCAGTGTATATTCTGGCCGAATTTCAGGAAAAACCATCAATTCTACATATCCTATTTATTTAATTCATTTAAAGGGAAGAGACCTGTTCTCTTGAAAAATGCTGTGCAAGTTATTTCTAAACATGTCAAATCTTTTCACTATTACACAAGATGGCCATCACTTACAGCTCTAGCTTGGACTGCCTGTGCATGGAGGTACAACAGCTAACTTCAAATAAATTTATTCTCTTTAATCACCCCATGAAGCATCTAGTCAGTGCACTAGAAATGTACTTTAAGTTACTGTTGCTAACCTTTCTTGAAAGGAACATCTTCCAGTTGTAGAACAGCCTTGGAAAAAAGCAAAGACTGGCTTTAAAACAGATGTAAAAATACATGTCTCATGACAACAATGCCAGCACTTAATGCTGCCTTGAAAAAATTATATATGTACAAGATGCGCACAGCTCTGCATACATCAGTGTACTGCAAATGCAAGATTGCATTTCAAGTTATTGAACTGCTCAAAAATAATGCAATTTTACACTGAAAGCAATCATCATAAAATCCATACCTTTGTAATTGGTGGAAATCCCTCCTCATTAGAATCCCTTCTCCAGACTTCAGCGTCTTTTGTCTTTTTCACACGAGACCATGATCCTTCCATCACCTCACTCTCCACTGACAGAAGCCTTTCAATATCATTTTCATGGATTGGGTTTGACGGTACATAAGGTTGGGGCTCATGAAGTATGGCTCCACCAAAAGAGTTTGAAAGATCTACAAAAAATAATAAATTATGTAGCTATTATTATCAAGTAGATACAACAGAGAGCTGTTAAGCAACTGACCATATTTCAGTTTCAAGCATCAGGATCAAAATTATATTCCTCATTACAACACTACATGTGCATTGATAAGCAGACAGATGAGGAGAATAAAAGTCTAATCAGTGTGGATAATTGTACTAAAAACTTATTCTTTGTGGCTTAATCTTTGAATGTTTCTTTGGTTCGTATATATATTTCTGCAGTAGAAATGATGATCACAAATTAAATTGTTCAGAAATTCAACTATTATCTGAACTGGAAAATACAGTCCAGAGGCACATGTGGCGCACTTGCGTTCAAGCCTAGACAGGTGGCCCTTCAGGTTATTGCTTATCTCTGGTTCTGTCACAAAAAGTGACTGGGAGTATTTCTACTCCCACTGGATGAGATGCTGGTCCACCTGAAGGTTACCCTCAACCTTTAATTTCTTGTTACTCATAGATTCTGGAGAGTAATGTCTTTTCCAAAAACACAATGTTTTGACTCTGGCAAGCTCATCCAGAATCCAACACACCAACCATTGGGCCACTATACCTCCCATAGCCATTTAAATCTAATATTATACAATCTAGGACCATATTTACATGTACACTTGATTGATATTCACCTGATTTTCACATATTACTAACTTACAAATTCTTGCCATTTCAGGCATTTAAAGGTTAAGTGCTTCAATTTGCTACTATTAAAAGGTCAATATTTTAAATAAAAGTAGCTACCGAACTTCGGATTGTAGTAATCACGAGCAATAACACAAAGCTTAGGATCCTATTACAAATGGGTTTTTATGTAAGTGCTATTATATTAATACCTAATTGTCATCCGGTGTATTTAATAGTCTACAAGCTTTCAAAATTAAGATAGAAGAGGTCTTTAACAATGAAACATCAAGAAAAAGTGTAATATAGGAATTCAAAATTGTCAACTGTCTAATAATTTTGATATTTCCAATATTTCCCAGTTTCCAGCATGAAACACACTGTTACAGACAAAATCTAGTATGGTTAGAAAGAAAGTCTGCATGTAACAGTTTTCCAAATTTCTAATATTATAAATGATTTCTTTTATCAATCATGTGTAGTATGAAAGAAATGCTGATATTGGCAACTGAATATCAACAAGATTGCAAAACACACCAACATTAACAGACATCAAAATTAGCTGTCATTTACATATAATGAAGGCTGGGTGAAGAGTAACTAGTAAAACCAGAGACTTGCCAAAATGCCTTGTTTGAAAATTGGAGACTGAGACTATCAAGACAGTCCAAGAGACACAAAGATGACACTGGATTCTGAAAGTTCGAGATTGGATCAAAAGTTATCCAGACCCAGGATTTTCTAGCTACATGTACACTTTGCAAACCCTACCCCTCTTTATAATTATATAGCAATTTTGCAGGGAATATTTTGTCTTAAGATCATGAAAAACGTGTAAAAAAAATTTTGAAATGAAGACAGATTAAATATCTAAATATTCTAAACACACTTTAATTAGAAACAAATTAATTTTAGAATTCTACCTATTCCAGGACTCACCCCAAAATACCTCATTAGATCAATATCATTTCAAAATATTTGATGCTGTAGCATAAAGATAGATAGAGAGCAAACATCGAGCGACTGCGCAGAACTATAAAATAACATAAATATACACTTGCATATTCACCCAACAATAACAAAACAAGCAATAAGTCCGAATAAATTAAGAAATTTCTAGAAGCAGCTAATCAAATACATTCAGATATTCTAAAAATGATATTCTCGCTGACAGTAAAATTATCTGACTGATAGGTGAATACTTAACTACCAATGAAATGAATAAAAGTACGAAGAAACTATTGTTTAAAAAGAAATTAAACCCTCGTAAAGCTATATCGAAAATCAAACTTAGACTACTGTATCATGATCCGAACCAAGCCCGGAGGGCGGGACAATTTTGACGTCAAAGTGTCTGCAAAACACCCGATGATTACAAACATCTAGCTCGCCAAAAATTAAAGATAATTCTGATAATCCATGCTTTTTGTGTGTACTAATCCCACTGTCGTTGTTGTTCCAATAGGAACATTCGATATATTCGTCACGCAATTTGCATGCGAATTTCGAAGATGAAAAGCATTGGGAAGTAAACGAACAATATTTCAATATTTTCCTCCACCCAAAATTGTGTTAAAGTTTATATTTGATGCTGACAGCCTTTGCTAATAAAGATAGTACAAGGGGACCCATAAATAAACGACATGTTCTGATGAAAAGTTGCCCTTCGAGATCATAATCGAGCTTCGCAAAAGGCTAAGCTTATTACATTTAGAACGATCGAGTTTTGGTTTCAGTAAAAGCGGAAATCGTATCGAACTATGGTGGGTGTTTGGTTAATTGAAATACAGTCCCTGTAACGATCATTTTAAGGATAAAAAGCGCCTTTCCTCTCCAACATTTACTCGGTAGTGCAAACACATTACCTAGTTGTTGACTGTCTTGTTTAGCTATCTGGCAACTAACAGAAACGTGCGAGAAACACTAACTTCGTTCTCAAATCTTGTCACAACATCTTCACAGTCGAAATAATACTATTTGAATTTTATTTCTTTTCACTCAGTGCCGCGTTTATTTTCCTAAGGCGCTTCCAAAATCGTTGGCGAAATAGCTTGATATCTACAGTGTAATTCTCAGCGACCGCCATCGAATTAACATGCGAAACAGAAGAAGGTAAAGAGAGCCCGCTAACTTCGTTAAGTTAGAAACTTTAGAACTCTTAAATACTTACACTACTGCTCCTGCAGTTAAATCTTACCTGGGTCACTTTCAGCCATCCTTTACACTGCACAAACTACAGCAAATAGGCAAAAACTACTCGGTCGTCTATATCCGTAGCTTGTTTCACGAGGTGTAAATTCTGGTGACGTCATACAAGTAAGATTGGCCGATGATGGCGTGACGTAAAAAGATTTCTACCGAAGTCAACAATTACCGTATTTGGGTTTTATTGGACGCTTCAGTTGTTCCTACTTGATTACACTAGCGAGAACGTTTTTGGAATTTCTGTGCTGGAAAGTTGTCATTTACAACCTGAAGGTTCAAATTATAATTCTGTTTGTTTTCTAACGTCGCGACACACCTCAAATAATGGCTGGTGATCAGGATGCCCTTTGTATCATTTTCAGGATCGGTGAGATCAAGTAATTTTTTTTTCCATTTGTTCCATATGCTTTTCCCTTAAAAATATAATAGTTTGTCCCTAATAACCCGGGCATGTTTGGAAAACAGGACAAGAAGTCGCAGAAGGCTGCTCTGATTCGGTCATAGGGTAGCCTGAGATTGAGAACCGCAGACCGCAAAATCTCATTGAAAATGAAAACAGCCTGAACAGAACAAACATCGCTGCAAATAATTGCACAAAAATGACAGGAAATTTGTCAACAGAAAGATTGCTACGTGAAATTATACACTAATAACTAACACTGTAATAAAGAAGTTGAGTCGAGTTGCTTCCTATAACATGAAACTCGAAAACAGGGTCAGGATGACAAATGAGCTGCAACTAGAGGGGATTAAGAGGTCTATTTTCAGTTATGCGTCGATAAACAACCTTTACCAAGATGTTTCAGACTGAAAAGGACAGATTAGCCTGCTGCGCGTTAAGTTCAACAATCAAGCAATGTCTTCTGGTTTTTATCGCAACCTTCCAACGCAACATATCGTAACTTGGGCGCAGCATGTCACGCGCGTTTGGCCACCCAGTTGTGACGTGTTGCGACATGTTGAGTGTCAAATTTTTCATGCAACATTTGTGGATGTTGCATGATGTTTTTTCGAGTCTGACCAGGTTCGTGCAAAAGTCTACGGTCAGGGCATGCAATTCGATTTGCTATTTCAAAGCACTGGTCTTTAAGCATGGCGAAAGTGGCGCACAGTTTTAACGGCTGTGAAAAGAAATCAACGAGAGAAACATAGACGGAGAGGGAGGCAACTGATTCAATAGAAATGCTGGAGGGCCGTCCCTGCCTGTGGAACATTTATGAGAAATGTTATCATTCAATAAACAAAAATCCTCTACGTAATTTACGCAGCGCTAGCCTGGGAACGTGCCAAAATTTTAAGTCCGCGCACGCCAGGAGACTGGGGGACTTAAGGCAGGGGTACACATGAATTTAGGTGAAATTTTAGGAAGTTGAAAGAGGGATTAAGTTAGTAAGGTGGGACTTAACCTAAAAACACACCATCTTTCAAACATTTTCTCGTGGCTAAGAGTTAACTCCAAACCATGGCAAAGTATATATTTTTAAAAAGCTCAAAGACCAAAGATTATGAAAAAAATATTTGTGTACCCTATAACTGTATTGTAACCTGACACCGGCTGATTAAATCTGCCACCTGCTGGGGAATGCCAGGGCTTACTTGAGAAAAGATAACTCCCACAAGAACTGATCAAAAGGAATAATTATACATTTTACAAAAGAAGACAAATAGTTTGCTGGGATAAGCATAGAGATTTTTGAAAAGTTAAAAACACGTAAAATGATTACCAGTTAAATCTGACACAGAAAATCTAGCATACGTTTCAATACATAACGTCGACAGACTGCACTGGATGGAAAAGTTCTATACTTATCCCACAGAACGTACTCAGAACAGCAAATCCTAAAAATGTTAGCTCCATTGAATAAATCCTTCTCAAGATATCTTTTCTACAAGGCGAGGGTAAAGCTAGGGTTATTATTAGCTAAGCTCAACACTAAGCTTTGCATTAGGGTTAGACCTAACCCTAACCCTTTAGGGTTAGGGTTCGGGGTGAAGTTAGGGCTAGGTCTAGTTTAGGGTTAGGGTTAGGGTTAGGGTTTAGGGTTGGGGTTAGGGTTAGGGTTAGGTCTAGTGCATCAGTTGAGGGAAGGAACTATAAGTTAGTTTAATAGGAAATGGTTGCACTGAACGTTCACTTCACTAATCAGCAATCAAAAATGTTTGTTTTAGGTTATGGCTCCTGGTATGAAAAAGGCGCTAGAAGTTAGTCACGTCACTTAAGGTAGCCAAATACCTGTTTCTTCACTTAGAGAAGACTTCAGTACAATTTTTTTATGAACACATTAGCAAGAAAAACGGGCAAAAGACGCTGAGCGCCAGAACACAATTACAAATGTTCATTTCACTAATAAAGTGATAAATATTTTATCACTTAACCTAAAAAGTTGTACCCTTAATAGGCCCTTTGCAGCTGGGTTCACGTGATCAAATTTTTCCTAGAAAATTTTTATATTATGGACTATAACTTAAAGAATGCCAGAAATGGAAAAAGCGCATCGAAAATACCAAAATGGCCAAGTTTGAGGATCCTGGAATTAAAGAGTAAGTTTATACGACAGTTTGAATCTTCAGAAAATTTAAAGAATTTGTATGTAAAATGTTGCTGGAGAGCAAGGTCTTGCTCTCCAGCAACTTTTTCCAGACAAATCTTCTTATTCTTTTAAAAATTCGGACAGTCATAAAATCTCTTTCTTTAATGATGGGGGCCTCAAACTTGGCCATTTTCATATTTCCGATGCACTCTTTCCATTTCTGGCATTCTTTAAGTTGTAACCCACAATTTTATGAAAAATAGGTCACGTGATGCTCAGTGCTTAACCTACAGTACAAACTATTTTCAACGACTGACTCTGGAAAGCTGGTACACTAACCTAGAACAAACGCCTCTTAACAGATGTCAACAACTACCGGCGCCTTACAAACGACTTATCCACGACAGAAACGAAACCGGCAAACGGACTTCGAACAGACCGACTTAACAATACAAGGACCAAAAACCGACCTACTTGACTAACAATAGACGGATCGACACCCACCAATGACTGATGACAAACTTTACACGAGTCTTTCAGCCAATACCATCATGGCTATACTGACCAATCACGTTCAACGGACCAGACTTATAACATCATCGACTGACAAACACTATTCACTTGACTCTAAAGATGACTTCCGCTCAGGTTGTCGAAACGTCAGTCACCAACAACAGTTCTTTTCAGAACTACACTCACCCAGACGATCACACTATACGAACTACTGATACTCCTGGGTTCAAACCATTTACTGTGAAAAGGCTTATTCTTTCACATTGTTGAGAAAATAAACAGTCCGGAATATCCCGATAAATTAGGACAGTCATGACGTCATGAAGCTATTGTTAGCTGGGAAAATGGCGGACCTTTTCTGCGGACGAAGAAAATATGTTGTTTCTAGTCTCGCATAGAGTCTGGCCGGCATTATCCAGGACTTTTTGCGACCAAACGTTGAGCAGGAGAATAAGCGGCCATTTTGGTAGTGGGAGAACGTTGACTGTCTTCTAATCATTGAGTTTTTTGGTGTCAAGCGACGATGTAGACGCGATTTTGTGGCCAAATATTAAGGTTAGTAAAGTGTACGCGTTATTTTCTAGTATTCACGTATTTTTCTTCGAGCTGTATATATTTTTTACTGGTTCTGGTGTTGTTAAAGTTTCATCATGCCAAATTACACGGTTGTAAACAACGTCGATATTTTGTAAACTCTCTTTGAATTTGAGGCGTTACAAGTGTACCTGAACCGCTGTTGTTATAAGGCTTGAGTAATGCATCGTTCCTTCATTTTTATGACAGTTGTTTTCAATTTCTCTCTCTTAAGTACATGGAAGAGCATACTCGACTGCTCGAGGCACTTTGCCGAATTTTGGGGGGAAAAAACAAAGGGAAAAGAGAGGAAATAAGACGTCGCTAAGTACGCGGACGAAATTAAACAAATTTGGGAGGTCTCTGTTTTGGTGGATTCACCGAATGTGCACCCCAGCTTTATCACTGGAGAGCCAGTAGCCTGTTGAAAACCACCTAAAGCACAGAAGTGGCAGCGAAACAGACAGGCCAGGGGTTGTGCAGTGATTCCCTGTAAATAGAGGCTATCAGTATCCCAAGGAATGGCACAAAGGGTAGAGAGATTGTTTGTGCTCATTTACCAGACGTTGAGGGCCATGCAAACATGTAAGTTAAGGTTTGTAGGGGGCATTGTACTCTTTTTTTTTTGCATTTTTTGAAAACTATACACACTGCAGGCGTTCCTAGTAGATGATGATTCTTTGCACCTCCCCATGAAGCTTGAATGTACCAGAAAGTAATGTTTTTGCAAAATAATTTTATGAACGCAAAGACTGAAAAGGTACGAGAGTTTATAATGCAGTGTCGAGTGTTGAACATTACTAATTGTGAAACTAATGCAATACATTAATTGGTTGTGAACAGGAAACATATCAGTTTGGTTAAGAATATGTAATAAAAAATAGAAAACATAAGAGTTATCAGACCACTTGAGGGCAATCTCTTATTTAGTGAGACTAATGTGGTGACTACATTCAAAAGAAATTCATATGTTAAAACGAAAAATACATTTGTAATAGTATTGGCATCTGTAAGCAATGTAATAATCTTCTAAGCGCTTATGATTTGTTTCAGGTCCTGCATTCTGCTAAGAGGCAAATTCAAGGTCGAGAGTACCTAAAGAGTGAATAAAATAAAATGGATTTCACTTTCAAGACTGAATTTGTTTTGTATACTTTAAATAAATATATAATAAAACCTTGGGACATATGGATGGATTGTGAATGCTCCCTTGTCAACCTGTCCAGGAATTATATTTTGATATTTTTGGGTAAATAACTTGTGAAAGTCAGCAATTATATGTAAGTTTGCATAATTTAAATGTGGAAATCAGACATGATGTCTTTTAGCACAGTAACAAATAGATACAGGAAATATTTGAAATAAATACCAAAATGGAGAAATTTCAGATTTACAAAGAATATATTAATAGAATTTTTGACTATCCCTGCATCTGACAACACTAAAATTTTGGATACATTTTTTCTAGCTTAGTTTATTTTGTATAAAAGAACAAGAATTTCTCACTCGTATGCGTTATTGAAAATTCTGTTTTAATGATGATTTCATTTCCTCGATTTAGCCAAAACGTATAACATTTTGGACATCTACAATTTATCTTTGCTGGCATATAAGAACACGCGCGTGCTGTCGATTTCGGCCCGATAATCCCTAGATAAGAGGAAAGCCTCAATTCTCATATCGATCATTTCTGTGCTTCGAGAAATGCAGAGTACAGATGCTTACCGATTGTACAGTCTCTTTCCAAAGAATGATAACAGCAGCTCGTCAAACGTGGCCCGCATTGCGTTCTGTGGTGCTTCCTTCGGTCCGAGGATAATCGTCATCTGGGCAGAATTGTCTGTGACATGGAACGCGAACACAAACTTTCCTTTTATTTTATAATTCGGACAGTATTTAACTCAATTCGAGATAAACATATACCTCCTGAAGGCCCGCATTCATGGCATTGGAAAGTATTCACAACTCTCTTTGTCCGCCATCTTGAATCTCTTGGTTTGTTGTGAAACACAACACTCCAATCAAAACACGCATTCTCATTGGTTGAAACGTGAGTTTCGTGACATCACAGATGTCCTAATTTATCGGGATATTCCGGACTGATAAAGTTTTTGCTCTATTGGTAGGTCACGTGACTAGTTATTAACTAAACAGTTTGTGCCCAGTTTGAGCGAAAAAAACAAGTGATAAGTAAAGCTATAAATTTTCCAATTTGTAATTGGACAATCTTTTTGCAACGTGTTTTGAATTCTGCGCATTTTGCATAAAATCCGTCCAATGAGAGGAAATAGGTCAAGTGACAATATTAATGTATTCATAAAATCTATTAAAAATGGATTAGGGAAACTTGTGTCATGTTATCAACAACAGTGTTACCTAAGCAACATGTCAACACCAAATTGGCGTTAAAGCTCTTTTGCAAACTGGCTTATTCACAAAAATGTGTTTTGTGACGTCATGACCACAAAAGGTGTCATATGACCCTAGAAATCACTTTTATGCGCCTGATGTGTTGAAATATAAGTTATTCTCTCCAAATTATCTAGCGCAGTAGTTCTTTTCTTGATAAAATGGGCTTTTGAAAACATTCACGTTCTCTGCTGGGGGTCTTGGAGGGGCCTCAACCACCAATCGTGAGAGTTCCTCTACATTTGTGGAAAATTATCTCCCAGATAGATGATTCAGAACAAGAAATTGAACTCTTGAACTTATTTGTGGTCACTGGTTAGGCCCAATGAACCTTAGAAACTCGCATTTAAAGATCGAAAAGGTTAACCAAATAAGGCAGTACAAGTGATGATCTGGATTTCCAAGTCCAGTCCACATTCGAAGTCCTAGAATGCCATAGTCCAGTGGCGTTAATTGTAATTATCAACTCGCCTACCTCGGCATAAAATTTGTTCGGTTTTTTTCGTCTTTTCCATGTCTTCTTCATCGGCAGAAAACCCTTCTTCGGCTATTTTCAACTCTGAAAATCCTACGGAATCTCGAAGTTAAGGATTTCGCTACGTGCAAATCTACCTCGCCAGCGAGTTCGTCTAGAAACTATTTTGCTTTGTTTTCGTTGATAATCTCTATCCTGACGAAATCTTTTAGCCAGCGCAATTGAAGGCATTATGCCTTTCCTCAAATATGCTATAGTCTTGACTTTAATTGTTCTGGTTCATGGCTAACAACAGCCTTTATCGTCAGCTAGATACAACATGTACAGCAGCCATTGTTGTCAGATACATCTTGCAATGCCTTATGGGTAACTATACCGTTGCGACACGGAATGTACCTTCCCGCCAAATCAACACATTTTTTAGTCTAAAAGCAGGTCAAAATATTCACACTTTCGTAGGCACGGTGCCTACTGCTTGTAATGAAACTCCCCAAAATACCTTTTTTGTTCCCATGAAGTGACCTGCTTTTAGACCTGATCTGTTTTGGCCTGACACAGTCGCAAACCAAGTTTCGATCTGTTGGCGCTTGAGCACCCTTGGAATCGCCAACTGTCGCAAACATTCAGTTCTTCGAATGCTGCATGTCAAGTTACCGATCGCCAGACTTAAATGATGTCCTTTGACCACCAAAACAGCTTTTTAGAAGACATTCTGCCACTTACACGTTAGTAAGCTTTCGGTACGAGAAACGAACTTCTTTAATCGATATATCGACATCGAGGCTACTGCGTCATATGACTATTTCTCAGGCCCAGGCTGCTGGCTCTTAATTAATTAAGGTAGGGAGTTAAGGTGGTCTTATAGCTAAATTTTTTTTTTTTTTTTTTTTTTTGCAAAACAACTCTGTGGAACAGTTTTGGTATCACGTTAAAGGACTTTGCACTCTGACCTCAAAAATGAGCTTTTCCAGCTCACGTACCACGATAGTTGATGAATAACTAGCTCCTAAGTGTTAAAAAGTGGTGTTCATTATAAACACGATAACGTGATAATGAATGGTTCGAGAAGTATGGAATTAAGTTCATCCTGTCCATAAGCAAGTTGTCCAGGAGACAAACCTCAGAAAACAGTGTTTTGAGGGGTTTTTTCTCGTGAAGTGTTGAAAAAGTATACTAATATTAACTATATTAACTAAATAACAGGGAAAATTTTCATAATTTGGAAATTTTGGAGGTTTAAGACCTAGATAATTGTGTCCTTCATCAATGTTGAAAATTTGACAACATTCGGTTAAAACCCAGTGGAGATATCGTGTGCGAGATATTGATGATCCGTCTATTTGGTCATTTTGAGAAATAAGGCTTTATAGTTTTACTTCGGTCTCCGAGAACCCAAATTAGCCCTGTGAACTAGGGGGGGAGGTTAGGAGCAGGGGGAGGGGTATATTTAAAGGTTTTACATAAATGTTTCATTGAACACCCGAATACACACCAGTCATAGAAATGTTAACCAAGTATAAGGAGCGTATAAGATGGTAGAAGAAACAATGTTCAGGACCATGATGCGAAATTCTCATAACTACACATCTTTAAAGCGTTTGTGCAAAGTATTATTAAAATGTACTGAATTGAATCCATTTTGTGAGTACTTTTAGACTGTAAACAATGGTTGCTAGGGGTGTTGCTATGTTGAAATATAGCTAGAAGTGTTCAGATTTCTTAATTTAAACGTAAATTCAGGAGTAATTAGAGAAAAATCGTTTCAAAATACGATTTACAAATGGACAGGGATGTTGAATCTTCGTGTTCGAAAAAAATGGTTTTTTGGAGAAAAAATTATATCTGAGAGTATAAGACCCCCTTAAAAGGACAAAAAGGGGTTTGGAACACCACCAGACAGTTGATTACCCCAAAAGGGCACCCCGGGTTGGTGGGCAACTGTTTGGCGTACGTCTACCAATTTCTAACTTCAAATTCTAATTTTACAACAGCATCAAATCTTCAAAATTTCCTATTTCCATAAATTTTACTAATCCTTCGAGAAAACTATCGATCCCCAAATATACCCAAAAAGCACTAAAAATTTACAAAACAGCCCAAAACGTAGCTATGTGAAGTGAGCAGAGAGATTTTTCACTGCTTGAAACGTGAAAGAGATATTTGCATTCAAACCAAAAAAATGTAAAGTAAACAGAATGGAAGCATTACACTTCTGGTTACTAGCATTATGAATGCAATTTGATCTGGCCTGATGGTACATATATAATACAGTGAGATATTGATGATAGACCTAAGAATTCATTTTTTTGAGTTATACCTATTTACTTATTCGCAGAAAATGCACTGTGTAGAGATTAGTTGTAGTTTAGTTAGTTTTGCATTGTTATCTTTAGATTTTTCAGCGTGACCGATCACTTCAACATTTTAAGCCTGTTATTTGTTGTCAAATTTGATTTTAATGCAAGCGAGTTGCATGAACCAAGGGCTTAGACATTAACAAAATAAAGTGCTAAGAACAGCCTGTCAGAAATAAATAAAGTACCAGTGCAATTCCACAACATGATATATTTGCACCCCTGTGACGGAAGTAATGTTGACTAGATTGTTGTGGTTGAAAATTTGGGGATGTGAGAAGGCAAAAATAGTTGGCCTGTTACCTGTTACCAATCCTTCTCATGCCTCCTAACACATAGGGCCTTCACAGAGGTCCTCCACTTTTCTTAGTCTGCTGCAATCATCTTTGTTTCCTATGAGTTCTATCCTGCCTCTTTATCTTTTAGAGTGCAGTGGCCTTGACGGCCTGGAGGTGTCCTACTGGATTTGGCCTCCGTCTGTCATTGGTTCCCTTTTTACAAAGTATGGCCACAGCTTCTCCTTGATGTAGTGAATTCTCTCTGCTTCTGGTTTCTGTTATAATTGCTTTTGTACGGGAGAGGGTTAACAGCCCTCAGCCCAACCCCCAACCTGGAGGACCAGGGGATCACCCTTTGTCTGGCTCCTACCCAGACAAGTGAGCAGTGGATGCAAATGTCACATGTGTTCAACTTGACTATTTTTATCATTCTTAGTTAATTTTATTTTATTTGTAACTTTATTCTCTTTTGTATTTTTATTTTGATAGATTGGCTTTTATCTTGTAAATAATTATAATGTTTAAAAATTTAATTTGTACATAGTCCTGATGATCGTAAACTCTTTTTTAGGTGTCGCCAATTAGCAGCAAAGCTAAATCTAATTGACACGTAAATAAAGTTATTATTATTATTATTACCCTTCAACCTTTTTGGCATGAGTGACGTTGCCAGGAGTACAATACTCCCTCTGACATAGCTCTAGGGATCATTGGAACTCGAATACCACCCCTCAATGGACAAGGTAGTGATCCCATTCGAGGTGGCAAAAGTTTACAGAACTTTGATAGAGTCAATAATTAATCTTTGTGTTCCAAAAAAAAAAAAGAAAAAAAAAAGAACGATTTGCCTTATCAACTGCATATATGTGGAGACAATGTGTACCACTGAATGTAAGCTACATTTAAATGTGATCATATGAAGGAAAGGTAGAAAGTCAAGTCTGCAGTTCCAGCGTAGTGGTCAGGCAGGCACAAGTCTTACTTTTCCTTTGCTTGAGGCAACCCTACTCCACTATAGATGAGATGTTACTCCATTACAATTTCAACTCCAACATTTACTTTATATATATGTATCAGATGTTTCTGTATATTTTTATTAATTACAAGCTCTAAACTTCATATTGGCAAAGCAAGATCACAGCAACATAAAAAAAATCAAAACTGTTTCTGGCTATTATAAATTACACTTTCATGCAATTTTATGCTTTAAAATAAGTTTGCAACCAATGTGTCGCTTGTCAGTGTTCTTCTTAAAAAGGTTGACTTATACAAGTCAATCTTGTTTTAAATTTGGCAAAAAATTAGGGAAGAAGGGCTTCAAACTACACGTGCCCCTTCCCCCCAGATGATGGTCTTTAAGCAAACTACGAATGACGCTCACGACAATGTAGGCTTACAATCAGAAAATGCCCAGGAACGCCCCAGAAAACAGATCAATCGAATTGTAAATCGGGTTCGTCCTGGAATCGGTAAGTAACAGAAACTAATACGATATTTCCTTCATCATTTTGTTATGCAAGCATTGTGATAAGTGCTTTAGCAACTCATCAAATTGCAAGCGACATGAACGAACTTACACAGGAGTGAAGCCGTATAAATGCAAGCATTGTAAAAAGTGCTTTAGCCAATCATCAGATTGCAAGGAACATGAACGAACTCACACAGGAGAAAAGCCGTATTCATGCAAGTATTGTACAAAGTGCTTTAGCCATTTAGGAAGTTGCCAGAAACATGAACGAACTCACACAGGAGTGAAGCCTTATACATGCAAGCATTGTGATAAATGCTTCAGCAACTCAGCAAGTTGCAAGCGGCATGAACGAACGCGCACAGGAGTGAAGCCGTATTCATGCAAACATTGTAATGAATGCTTTAGCGACTTATCAGGTTGCAGGGTGCATGAACAAACTCACACAGGATTGAAACCGTATTCATGTAGCAAGTATTGTACAAAGTTCTTCAGCCAATTTGGAAATTGCCAGAAACATGAACGAACTCACACAGGAGTGAAGCCATATACATGCAAACATTGCAACAAGTGCTTTAGTAGTTCATCAAATTGCAGGCAACATGAACGAACCCATTCAGGTGTGAAGCAATATACCGTATTCGGTTTATATTAGCCGTATTCGTGCAAGTATTGTAAAAAGCGCTTTAGCCAGTCATCACATTACAAGGAACACGAACGAACTCACACAGGAGAGAAACCGTATACATGCAAGTATTGTACAAAGTGCTTTAGCCTATCTGGAAATTGCCAGAGACATGAACGAACTCATACAGATGTGAAGCCATACATAAAGACATTGTATAAATGCTTAAGGTTACAGTATACCTTCAGGGGTGTCTCGCGCGCAAGCGATGTAGCGCGTGCAGTTTAAGCTGTAGATACGTAAACCCCTATATCAAATTAAAGCTTATGGAGCTAGCTATCAAACTATACCAAGCATTTTGAAAGAAAATGAATTGTCGAATTTTTCACGACCACTAAATGCGAGCGCCCGAATCACCTTTCGAAAGCTACAAGTCAAAGCGAATTTCGTTTTTCGCCAATTTAATTTTTTCCTCGGTTTCAGGGCCCGAAGCGCTTAAAAAACGTGTCTGCGTTTTGGCATATTCGATTGCAGTAAAACGTTACAGAACATTTTCGAAATAGGATTTAAAAAATGTGGAGTGATCGTACAAAAATCGCTCTCGAAGAAAAAGTATTTCGAAATTAACAATTCCCAGACACGCTTTTGTAGTTTATATGTTAAACTAACCACTGTCCAAATTTAAGAGCAATTGAACAAATTCCCTTTGAGTTATAACTCTTTAAAGTGTCTGCTTCAAGTGAAAAAATTTATTCGAGAAAACAGCGCTAAGAAAAATTTTCTGCTTCGCAAACAAACTCCGCCCACAAACGCCTTCAACTGGGTTCTCAGATAACTAAGCCAATCAGTGCAGGGAAAGTTTACTACCGTTGACCTCCTGGTGAAATTTACGCGAGAATCTCTAAAAAACTCTTGTGTTTCGCAATGCGCTCAAGGAACCGAAGGCAGAGAGATAATTTTTCTGTAGCTCGGTTTTTCTTGAAGCTGGTCTGGCAAAATGGGGAAGACTAAAAAGGATACGAACGCTAGAGTGGCTGAGCGAAGGAAACAAACAAAAGACAGCGCGGAGAGCAACTGTGTGTGGGCAACTGTGCATGGATAATATTTCAAATGGTCTCAATGAGTCCGACGACTCGTCGATATCGGACTCATCAGAAGAGTCTCTGTCAGCATCCCTGTTATTGCTGTCAAGTTCCGAAATTTTTACAGAACCTTTCTTTTCTCTTACCACGAATATTTGCCCGCCTTATACGATAACTATAGCTTCATCCGCGTGGTGAACTTTCGCTTCTTCACTCATTGATGTATTTTCATTCGTTCTTCGCTGTTTTCGCTTTTTCGAACTGGTCCATGGTTTAAACGTGGTCTATGTTTACTTATAACTTAATAGAGACACGCCTAATACCAAAAATGCTGGGTGGTCAGAACAACAATGCTGATCAACTGAGTAGTCAACTCGTGACATCCATATAGGTAATTCCCGCGAAAATCGTCTCGGTTGATTGCATACGCGCCATAGGGCTGTCAATCAAGAGGTAAACTTTTACTTCCGGTGAAAACGTAAAACCGGCATTTCTCCGCCAATCTTTAGCCTTTTTCAAAAATTTTTTTCAGAAATTAGAGATTATTCTTCGACCACTATTTTGACCCAAAAATCCAAATTTGAAGAAAATTGCCGACCCGAAGGTATACTGTAACCTTAAGCTGCTAATCACATTGCCCGGATAATGAACGAACTCACACAAAGGTAAAGCTATATTCATGCAAGTATTGCAATAAGTGCTTCAGCTTCTCATCATGCAGCTTGCGGGATGCATGAACGAACTCACACTGGAGTAAAACTGTATTCATGCGAGCATTAAAAAAAGTCCGTTAGCTGCTTATCAACTTGCAAGCGACATGAACGAACTCACACAAAAGTAAAGCCGTATACATGCAAACATTGTAAAAAGGATTTTAGCCGGTTATCAAATTGCGAGAGATGCATGAACGAACCCATGCATGATAGAAGCCGTACATTGTCAGTAATGATTGCTTTGGACGATCATGAAACTACTAAAAGTGTGAAGAACTGAAGTCTTGCAAGAGACAGCTCGTTAAAACGAAAGCAACATGATTATTGCTTTAAACGAAGAAGACATCTTCTGAAATCCTTGAATGCTGTTTTCTTTGACAGCAGACGATTCCAGCCAAGTTGAAAGATCAAAAGCCTCAGCTCTTCTATTTGTCAGCGGCAATTTAGTAGAGAGGCATGTATTGTCCATTATTACAATGAACATATGAGATAAGGCAACGCTTATTTGCAAAACGCAGATCCCAGCAGTAGAATCAATACGGACATCAAAGGGATACTAAGTCCATATTAGCCGGGCGTTCGTATTAAGGGAGGACACCCAAGTTCTATTGTTACAGTGTTTTTAAAAAGTCTTACATTGGTAAGGGAACTCACTGGAAAATTACGTCGAGTTGATGTTACTACATTTTGGTGACATCCAGATTTTGATCTAACACGAAGTAAGTGTGATTTTGTTTTTATTTCTCTCCTGCTACCTAGGAAAAGCACAAATCTAAGTAGTTAGCATGTCGGGTGGTAACCAATCCGCTAATCCGTACCGATTTAATTAAGACTCAGGTTTTCATTTTGTTCTACCCACGGGGTGACATGGTTCCCGTTTCTTTTTAGACCATGTATATCATAGTAGGATGCTGTAGTATCAGAATTTTGACGGGCAAATTGAAAAGTCATCGAAAAACGTAAAAGTAAATCTCCACATTCCACTATTTCAAGGACGTTTTGACCTCTTTTGGGAATCGATGGCCACGTCCGGCACAATATGTTTCTGATCTCTATTGTTTATACATTTATCTTGTTGCGTTTGTGTATAATTTTTTCAACGTTGTAAGCCGGGCGTGAGGTCGAGAGGACTGCAGTAAACGTCCTGCTATGTCCATTTAGGAAAACGTATTAAATGTTACCTTGTTTAAAAAAAAAAACATCTGTCTTGTGTGACTTATTACGTGACTCGATAGTGTGTGAGACTTTTTGCGTGACGTTTTCTGTTCCCATGACAACCATTCATCACAAACATCAATCAACCGTGACATGACGTGATGACGTCATTTGATAACTACCTGTCGAATCCTACCTAGTCGAACCGATGAAACCACTAGCACTTGAGTGTACCTCCCGAGGGTTAGGGTCGAATATAAACCGGGGGAGAACGACAGGGGTAAGGACCTGTGTTGTTACCACTGTATCGAAGTAAAACACTGCACTTGCACTATGTGAGATTGCCCCACTAGTTTTGTAACAACGTTTGTTGGGTTCTGGATGTTTTGGCAGGAACAAGTTGCACATGTGACATGTGACCTTCATATCTCACCTCCTATCCCTCATCGCTCAATTTACGACCCGTCCATCACTTCATACACCCGCTAGTCCCAATCGTCCCCACCTATTATTTCTCAACTTTTATCGCCTAGAATTTACCACCTGTAACGGGAGATAACGGTAAAATGTTGTCTTTAATGGCGCACAAACAGCGCTAGCCGTTACATTGCGAAACTGACCGCAAGACGTATAAATTACAAGACTGCATCTTAAATACCGCATATGTGTACGTGCACTTACGAAAATAACAACAATCATAATAACACCTAATTACGGGTATGCATAGTTCGTCACATCTTCCCCTTTACAGGAAAGCTAAAGTCATCACTCATAAGGATATTATTCTTACTAAACGTCCAATTAAGACATGACATAGTCTTTGAAATAGCCAGGAGGGTTTCTCCGTCTTGTGGACCTTCTGATCTCCTGCTTTCCAGGTGAGCCCGGTGCTGGCGTAGGTTCAGCTACGAAGGGCAACGGCGCAGGTGTGGCCACAGGGACCGGGACCACGGGTTCAGTCATAGGGGTCTGTGTCACAGGTTCAGGTGAAGGGAGCGGCACAGTGGACTCAGGAATCACAGGTTCAGGCGAAGGGAGCGGCACAGTGGACTCAGCAGCAACCTCTTCAAACTGCTGTGAAGGAGGCTCATAGTCGTTCAGCGGCATTTCTTGCTCATTGGCACGCCAGATATGTTTCCGATTTCTACGGCGAACTTCCCCGTCGACTTGGACATCATAGGATCTGGGAGCTACTTCTCTCAAACATATACCTCGTTTCCAGGTACCCCGCGGGGAACGAACACGAACCGCTTCACCAGGTTTAAGTGGAGCAAGAGAGCGCTTGCCACGATTGTAGAATTTCTTTTGCTTCTCCTTCTGGGTGCGTAGCTTTTTAGCATCAGTGGTAAGGCTAAATCTTGGTCTGAGAAGAGCTTCAGAGACCGACAGTAACGTCTTACAACGACGTCCAAAGAAACGTTGGGCTGGACTATCATCCAGTCCCTCGCTTGGAGTATTGCGCCAATCA
Organism: Orbicella franksi; assembly: GCF_964199315.1. Classification (NCBI taxonomy): domain Eukaryota; kingdom Metazoa; phylum Cnidaria; class Anthozoa; order Scleractinia; family Merulinidae; genus Orbicella; species Orbicella franksi. The sequence continues at coordinate 20,648,824 of NC_138154.1, forward strand.
AGAAGTGCTTGAAATTCACTGACACCAGCTGCCCGGCATTTCGTAAAGAGGCGTTTGACGGTGCGAACTGCGTTCTCGGCCTTACCATTGCTCTGGGGATAGCGGGGACTTGAAGTGACATGTTGGAAGTTCCACTGACTGGCAAATTTTGAGAACTCTGACGACGCAAAGCACGGTCCATTGTCAGTGACTATGGAATCTGGCACCCCGTATCGGCTGAACATGGCCATTAGACTTCTGATTACAGCTTTGGAGTTTTCCGCAGAGACAGAATCGACCTCAATGAAGTTGCTGAAGTAATCAATCACAACTAGGAGGACTCGACCGGAGAAATAGCAAAGGTCAGCACCTACTTTGGCCCGAGGACGCGGAGAAACATCATGCTGAAGGATGGGTTCCCGAACTTGTGAGTCGCGATGGGTGAGGCAAACATCACACTGACTAACAAAATCTTTCATTTGCGAGCTCATCCCGGGCCAGAACATGCATTCGCGCAGACGACGAAGGCAACCACCAAGACCGATGTGACTTGAATGAGCCAAAGACATAATTTCTTTCCTCAGGGCACTGGGAACAAATAGACGAGAACCACGGAAAATCAAGTGTCCTTGGACAGTCAGTTCCCCACGAAACTGGAAGAAAGGACGGAGGGCAGGATCGCAATCGCGGATAACGTCTGACCAGCCTTACAAAATCGCCTGGCTGAGAGTTTTACAGACTTGATCTTGGGAGGATTCTTTCTCAATCCGCGCCAGTCGAGATGGAGAAACGCGCAGGGTCTCGAGGTGATCCACAAGCTCCAGGGGCTTCACTTCCTCACAGGACACCGTTTCGTCAAGGTATGCGCGGCTCAGGGTATCTGCGATATACATGAGAGGTCCTTTCTTGTACTTGACGTCACGATTGTAACGCTGAAGTCGAAGAAGCATCCGTTGCAACCTTGCAGGTGCGTCACAGAGACTCTTCTTAAAGATCTCCTCCAAGGGCTTGTGGTCTGTTTCCACGTGGATAACGTTGCGCCCAAAAATATACTTGTCAAATTTCTCGCAAGCAAACACAATAGCGAGGAGCTCTTTCTCAATTTGAGCGTATCTGGTCTCAGTTTGGGTTAGGGCTCTCGACGAAAAGCTTACTGGCTGCTGTAACTGAAGTAGGGCAGCTCCTAGCCCCGTATCAGAAGCGTCACATTGAGGGTGACCTCATCGTTTAGGCTGTAGTAACGTAGGACTGGGGCCTGGGTGATGGCCGTTTTGATGTCATTCCACGCTTTCTCCTGAGAATCTGACCAAATCCACTCAGCGTTCTTCACAGTCAACTGGCGAAGTGGGTGAGACATTTCTGACAGGCGAGGAAGAAATTTAGCCAAGTACTGAACAGTTCCATTGAAGCGAAGTAAACCCTTTACATCAGTGGGGCGAGGCATTTCAAGAACGGCGCGCACCTTGTCGGGGTGAACCTTCAAGCCCGAATTAGTTGCGTAGTGACCTATCAACGGGACTTCTTCTAAGCACAGTTGAAGTTTCTCCACCGCAAGCTTGACTCCACGCTGGGCACACTCCTGTAGAAAAGCGACAAGGCTTTTGTTGTGATCACAGACAGCTTCCTCATACGTGTCACCAAAACCAGCCACCACAAAATCATCTGCCACAACTTCCGTGCCGGTGAGACCCTCGATCAGTTCATGCATTCGCCGCTGAAAGACCTCAGGGGCGGAACTTATGCCAAACGGCATCCTACACCAACGATACCGACCAAAGGGAGTATGAAAAGTGGTGAGATAAGAAGATTCCTCGTTCAACTTTACGTGCCAAGACCCATTTTTGGCGTCAAGGACTGTAAACACTTTAGCACCATGAAGACGAGTAGCAATATCCTCAATAGTGGGCATGGGATAGTTCTCACGAAGAACTGCTTTATTCAGATCCTTTGGGTCGAGGCATATGCGAATTTTCCCATTCTTTTTGGGGACAGTCAACATAGAGGAGATCCAGGGTGTAGGTTTCGTGACCGGTACGATGACTCCAGAACTATGCAGCTCATCAAGGGTTTCTTTGATTTTAGCGCGAAGAGCAACCTGACCTCGTCGGGGAGCGTGCTGAACAGGCTTTGCTGATTCGTCGAACCTGATGTGGTATTCGCCTTCCAGCACACCAAGCCCATCGTCAAAAACATCAGGAAACATCTCAACGACTTGCTCTTTGGTAAGAATTTTAGAGCTAGAAACTGCGTCTTGAACAGAGAAAACTTCACCACCAATGGTATCAGGCTGTCTAATAGCGTCCGAGTCTTTGATTTCGACTACGCCCATTCCTTCGCATGCGGATTTGCCTAGAATTGGACGGCAACGCTTGCTCTCCACCAGACGACACAACAGAAGACACGTAAAAGATCCACGCTGTACTTGGATCTTTACTGTTCCCAGAACCGGAATGCTTCCACCATCATAAGACACAATTGACGACTTCACTGGGTTAACATTCTCAAGGCGGTAGTCGCCAGTTGCCTTCTTGTAGATATGAACCGGTAAAACATTGCAACGGGCCCCAGTGTCGATCTCAAAGCGTATGAAGTTCCCGCTTGCAACTTTTAGCGTCACAAGGTTCGAGTCGGAGCTCTGACTCGCCGAGACTTTGAACACCTGGAAAACGAGATACTTGTCCTCTTCCTCTACCATTGAGACTTGTTTGGAGTTAGAATTCAAACTGCATTTCTTTGCAAAGTGGTTATCCTTTCCGCACTTATTACACTTCTTTCCCCAAGCAGGGCAAGCCTCGCGTTTTCCGTCATGCTTTCTTCCACAGAAGCGGCAAGGATATCGCAGCGGCTTTGCAGGAACAGTCGGCGGTTTTTCTTCTTCGTTTTCTTTGACCACGTGGACGTTAGCAGCGTTCACCAAGTTGAGATCGCCTACCGCCTTGATTTGAGCTTGAGACATTTCCGCGGCGCGGCAAGTTTCTAATGTCTTCTTAAGATCGAGTTCGGGTTCCCGCAAAAGCCTCTCCCTGACTTTGTTGTCGGCAATGCCAAAAACAATCCTGTCTCTAAGAATATCATCTGGTGTAATGGCATCAAAAGCACATTTATCCGCAATATGGCGTAATGCAGTTACGTGCCGGTCAAAGGATTCACCAGGCTCTTGTTGTCGCAAATTAAAACGATAACGTTCAAACGGAACATTCTTTCTTGGGTTACAGTAATTGTCGAATCGCTCGATGACAGCATCGATGTCCTTTTTCTCCGTAGCGGTTAAATTCCATGTTTTAAAGACTTTCCTTGCTTCAGGACCTATTGCTGTGAGGAACGTGGCAACTTGAACCTCGCCATCTTCTTTGTTGACTTTAGCCGCTACACTGTAGTGAAGCCACATTTCCTTCCATTCATTCCATTTCTCAGCGACGTTGGAGTCATTAATATCGAGAGCATGAGGCGCAGGCAACGACTAAAGATAAGCCATTGGAGATCAAGCCACTCCTGACACCATGTAACGAGAGATAACGGTAAAATGTTGTCTTTAATGGCGCACAAACAGCGCTAGCCGTTACATTGCGAAACTGACCGCAAGACGTATAAATTACAAGACTGCATCTTAAATACCGCATATGTGTACGTGCACTTACGAAAATAACAACAATCATAATAACACCTAATTACGGGTATGCATAGTTCGTCACATCTTCCCCTTTACAGGAAAGCTAAAGTCATCACTCATAAGGATATTGTTCTTACTAAACGTCCAATTAAGACATGACATAGTCTTTGAAATAGCCAGGAGGGTTTCTCCGTCTTGTGGACCTTCTGATCTCCTGCTTTCCAGGTGAGCCCGGTGCTGGCGTAGGTTCAGCTACGAAGGGCAACGGCGCAGGTGTGGCCACAGGGACCGGGACCACGGGTTCAGTCATAGGGGTCTGTGTCACAGGTTCAGGTGAAGGGAGCGGCACAGTGGACTCAGGAATCACAGGTTCAGGCGAAGGGAGCGGCACAGTGGACTCAGCAGCAACCTCTTCAAACTGCTGTGAAGGAGGCTCATAGTCGTTCAGCGGCATTTCTTGCTCATTGGCACGCCAGATATGTTTCCGATTTCTACGGCGAACTTCCCCGCGGACTTCATCTGACCGTCACCTCCCAAGTGCCTGTAAAACAAATGTTTCCAGTTTCCCCGGGCTCGAAACGTGTTTCGCAATCAGTCGATTGTATTTCTTGCAAAAACATATCTTATGTTTGTGCCACGAGTTTAATTCACTCCTGGCTATACATCTCTCCCACCCCCCGGTGCCGGCCGAGCTTCCACCAAACCCTGGACCCCCTGGGTAACTGAAATTTCTCGGGGTCGTCGAGAGTCTGGGCTCTAGTGTAATCACTGTAAATATGGCGGCATCTGTGTGATCCGTGCTGGTTTTTAAGGTAAGAGAGTTTATAATAATGCTTTTCTCATGTCTAGCTAAGCTATAGACTATGAAAAAGAATTAGAAGCTTGTGTCTGTGACTTACAATGTAGAATAGGTGGACATTCTGACGCATTCTGTAATCGCTTTTCCACGATTTCAGGGAGTACTAGACGTTTTGAAACACACAGAAGTACGATCATCGATCGTCCTTCGTATCGGCTATTTAATACATTGATCAAATGTTTTGAGTTGTTTTAAATATGTGACTTTTATTGATTTTTCACGTTGTGCCCACGGCCTATTTAATCAAACGTTCGGTAAAATACCGGATAATCGAACCCAATTGAACACTAATAGTTCGATTGGATTCAGCAATCGAATATAATCGAACTCACATTAAAATTTGGCTAATTGAACAAAATCGAACGTTCGATTGTTGAACAGTCGACAATCGAACAAAATTGAACATTTGATTACCGAATGGTTGACAGTGGTTCTCAATCAAACATGTGGTTACTGAATGGTACAGTCCCCAAAATGATCTCGACCCCGATATGATCCCCAAATCGACCCTGAAATGATCCCTATCCCTAAGGTACCTATCCTATTAATATTGGTTGGCCCTGACAATGAAAAAGAAACCAAAAATATATTTCTGCCAGAACTAAAACCTGCAACCTTTTTTTAAGGTTGGCATTAATTGGATATTCGTGTGTTTGAAGTAGCAATTATCATCCCTGTGAAGGGAATTTTGTTGTATCTCTGCAGTGGGCTTGCCATGAATAACCTACTTTGATAATATGCTTATCATTAAAATCTCATCGGACCTCTATTACTTTTTGGGACAGAACAGAACAGACTAAGTTATTACTTATACCTGTTTATAGTTGTGTGATCTACAATAAGTGACAAAAGTGCTGAGACACTTTGAAGTGAAATATTAGTTTTTTAATGTCTTGGAAACATTACCCTCCCCCTCCCACTTCGAAACAATGTTGATTTTCCTATTTTCAAGATTGTGCGGATCACAGCACTTACGCAATGTTGAACTAGGGGGCTGGGGAAATCAGAGAATTAACACTACATACAAATGAAATAGAATGTATAAGAGGCTTAGTCAGTGTAAAATGAAGACTGTGAACTGCAGACCAGGGGTATAATGCAGACTGAGGGTAAAATGCAGACTGTAAAGTTGTTAACTGAATTCTGTTACCATTTCAATCATAATCTGAAAGCTAGCCACAAACAAACTGACTGTAATGATATTCAGGCTAACTGAAGTGATGCCATTGAATTCTTCCCTGAAAATAATGGCTCCTGGAATGTAATGGTAATTTTTACTTTCCTATACAAGCTCGGAAGTAATCATCCCCTGAAAGTAATGGCCCACCCAAAAGTAGCAGCCCTTTGAAGAAGTCAGTAATAGAGAAACTCTAATCTCAAGTGCAGTGCAGATGGGTCAGCCTGTCTGCAGGACTGAACAACTTAGAGAATTTAAGTTTCTTGAAACTATGATTTGTAAGCTGTACTTGCCTGGCAGCAGGGTCAAATGATACAGTGTTATTAGTAACATTGTGATATAATGCAGCCATTATGCTTTCACCCTACAATACCAACATTACTGTTAGTATCATATATAAATGGAACTTTTAATTTCATATTACTCATCCACATTGTCCAAAAGGTACAGTCAAACCTTTTTCAACCATCCTAAAGTAACAGCTACCCTAAAGTAATTGCTACCGGAAAGTAGCGGACCCTTTTGGTCCTTTTGCCTGCTAAATCCGAAATTAATGGGGACCATTACTTTCGGAATTCTACAGTATTTAGTCTAACTGGAGTGACATTCCGACTATCCAGAGTACAGACCTTCATTGCCATTAGCCTGAATAACCCTATTTATGGTTACCACTCAATAATGGAAATAGCACCAAATGTACTTTAAAAGTCTGCAGTCTGCAGTCTGCATTTTACTCCTGGTCCGCACTGTGCATTTTACCCTCAGTTCTGCAACTTACCCCTGGTCTGCAGTCTGCAGTTTGTGTTTTACACTGACTGATAAGAGATTAAATAATGAGAAGTGCCATTTTCTAAAAGTGTTTTAAAGTCTTTTGTTGCCCATAGTTAGTAACATAGACTTGCCACAAGTCGACCTTTTCTTAATCCTTAACTTGTTTATCACCCTCGAGCGAATTTGAGTGACGAAGAAAAGTGACGATAAAAGTATTCTGTGGATATCAGGCCTTTGGTTCTCAAATTTTGTGCACAGTATCTTTAAATGGATGGTGTTATAATTGCCATTTTTGAAAATGTTTTATTCATGTATTTATTTAATACATATAGAGAACTCAGCCGTACTTAGTGTAGAATTGTTGAAAGGCATATTAACAAGAGCATGAGTCGATCAAAAGTCACTTTACGAGACCTAAAACCGAAGCTCGGGTCAACACTTGCCCGAAGAAGCCACAATTGTTATTCGCGAGTTTGCGCCAAAAAGAACAGACGAATAGATCTCCAATTTCTTTGAGTTCACCAAGATTTCAGTTAAGTTTCCAACCAATGTGTCACTTGCCAGAGTTCTTCTAAAAAAGGTTCTCTTTATGCAGGTCAGTTTTAATTTTAAATCTGGCGAAAAAATGAGCAAGAAAGTACATTTAACCTTTGCTTGTATTTGCACATGACCCCACCCCGCAGCGGAGGGCCCTTAGGCACACTAAGAATGATAATCACGACCATGGAGACTTACAATCAGGAATTGCCCAGGAAAAAAACCCCTGAAAACAGATAAATCGAATTGTGAATCGGGTTCGCCCTGGAATCGGTAAATAAGAAAACCTAATATGATATTTTTTTCTGTCATTTCGTTAGGAATATACGATTAACACATCTATCTTGAGAGCACAGTTCACAAGCTGCCTTGAAAGGAAATCAAGTGCAATATCCGGGTTTTGCGAAGGATTAAAATTTAAGCCAATCAAGACCTGCCTTGATGAATATGGCAACGAAGACACATGGGAAGGCACACGAATGCAAGCACTGTAGCCTGTTCTTTGACCAGTTATAAGGTTGTAAGAAGCGCGAAACGTATACACACAGAAATGAAACCGCATACATGCAAATATTGCAATAAGTGCTTTAGCCGATCGTCACATTGCAAGGAACATGAACGAATTCACACAGGAGAGAAGCCGTATTCATGCAAGTATTGTACAAAGTGCTTTACTCAATTTGGAAATTGCCAGAAACATGAACGAACTCACACAGGAGTGAAGCCATATACATGCAAACATTGCAATAAGTGCTTTAGCAGCTCTTCAAATTGCAAGCAACATGAGCAAACTCACTCAGATGTGAAACCATATACCGTATTCTCCGTATATAAGCCGTATTCTTGCAAGCAATGCAAAAAATGCTTCAGCCGGTCATCACATTGCAAGGAACATGAACGAACTCACACAGGAGAGAAACCGTATTCATGCAAGTATTGTACAAAGTGCTTTAGCCAATTTGGAAATTGCCAGAAACATGAACGAACTCACACGCGAGTGAAGCCCCATACATTATCAGCTTTTACGCAACATGAACGAGACTTATCAGCTTTTACGCAACATGAACGATCTCACACAGGAGTAAAGCCGTATTCTTGCAAGCATTGTAAAAAGTGCTTCAGCCGGTCGTCACATTGCAAGGAACATGAACGAACTCACACAGGAGAGAAGCCGTTTTCATGCAAGTATTGTACAAAGTGTTTTAGCCAATTTGGAAATTGCCAGAGACATGAGCGAACTCACACAGGAGTGAAGCCATATACATGCAAACATTGTAATGAATGCTTTAGCGACTTATCAGCTTTTACGCAACATGAACAAACTCACACAGAAATGAAGCCGTATTCGTGCAAGCATTGTACAAAGTGCTTTAGCCGGTCATCATATTGCAAGGAACATGAACGAACTCACACAGGAGAGAAGCCGTATTCTTGCAAGTATTGTACCAAGTGCTTTGGCAAACTTGGAAATTGCCAGAAACATGAACGAACTCACACAGGAGTGAAGCCATACACATGCAAACATTGTAATGAATGCTTTAGCGACTTATCAAATTGTAAGCAACATGAACGAACTCACGCAGGAGAGAAGCCGTATACATGCAAGCATTGTGATAAGTGCTTTAGCCAGTCATCAAGTTGCAAGCGACATGAACGAACTCACACAGGAGTGAAGCCGTATTCATGCAAACATTGTAATGAATGCTTTAGCGACTTGTCAGGTTGCAGGGTGCATGAACGAACTCACACAGGAGTGAAACCGTATTCATGCAAGTATTGTACAAAATGCTTTAGCCAATTTGGAAATTGCCAGAGACACGAACGAACTCACATGGGTGTGAAGCCGTATACATAAAGACAATGTATAAATGCTTTAGCTGCTAATCACATTGCCAGAATCATGGACGAACTTACACAAAGGTAAAGCCTTATTCACGCAAGCATAGCAGTAAGTGCTTTAGCTTCTCATCAGGTTGCGGGATGCATGAACGAACTCACACCGGAGTAAAACCGTGTTCATGGGAGCATTAGAAAAAGTCGTTTAAGCCTGGTTTTCACTAGCGACGCAATCACAAGCGCAAGCACAGCAATTCTTATTTCACCGAGAAAACGACCTTGACGCAGGCATAAGCCCAAGCGCAAGCACAAGCACGATGAAAAATTTTACTTTTTCTTGTGCTTCCGCTCATGCTTGTGTTTGCGCTACAACAAGTGAAAACGAAATACCGCTCAGGCATGACACAAGCACAAGGATATTTACCACACGTGGTTTATGTTTGGCCAGTGAAAAACTGGATCCAGATTACCTCGCGCCGAAACAGTTCGGAAGGTTCGGATGATTTTGCTTGTGCTTGTGTTTCCGTCGAATTTTGTTTTCACTTGGGTCGTCCCTATTGCTTGCGCTTGCGCTTGGGCTTGGGCTTGGGCTTGTGCTTGTGCTTGCGTTTGTGCTTTCGTCGCTAAAAACCAGGCTTTAGCCGCTCATCAACTTGCAAGCGACATGGACGAACTCACACAAAAGTAAGGTCGTATACATGCAAACATTGTAAAATGGATTTTAGCCGGTCATCAAATTGCGAGAGATGCATGAACGAACCCATGCATGATCGAAGCCGCACACATGCAAACATTGTCAGTAATGATTGCTTTGGACAATCATCAAACTACTAAAAGTGTGAAGGACTGAAAACTTGTAAGAGACAGTTCGTTAAAACGGAAGCAACATGATCAGTGCTTTAAACAAAGAAGACATCTTCAGGAGCCAATTATAATTCAGAAATCCTTGAATGCTGTTTTCTTTGGCAGCAGAAGATTCCAGCCAAGTTGAAAGAGTAAAAGCCTCAGCTCTTGCATTTGTCAAGTAGCTAGGCATGTATGGTCCATTATTACAATGAACATATGAGATTAAAGCGACGCTTATTTGCAGAACGCTGATCCCAGCAGTAGAATCAATTCGGACACCAAAGGGATACTCAGTCGATGTTAGCCGGGTGTCCGTAAGGAAGGACACACATTAATCAAGAACAGAGTCGAATCCAGGGGAGAGGTTAAGCCGGAGGGTTGCAACCCCCCCGCCCCCCTCCTCCTCTCAGAAATTCCTGGATCCGCCACTGAAGAATACATGTTTTATTGATACATACTAAAGAAGCCTTTAATGCGTTAGTTCAAATGTGAAGATGTCAACCTTAAATTTGAAATTCAACACCGTAATTATTTGTGTTACGGTTTGTTTTGTAAACAAATTTCGTTACATGAGGATTTTACTGTAAGCAATAACTACTGAATTGTTCTTTCATATATAGTGTACTCACGTAATGCCCCTGTATGCCCGAAGAAAACTCGAGTTTAGTCTTAACACGCGGGCTCCTTTCCTGAACAGCGTCCTGTAATCAAGCCTTTTCTGTTTTCAGTGGTCGCCCAGATTGGTCTCCATTGGGGGTTTAATTCAATTTTTTTGACGACGATCCCCGATCTTTTCATATGGGAGTTTCCCCTCTCTCCCCTCCTCTCCCCCCCCCCCCCCCCCTGTGGAAATAAATTCCAGATACCTATATGATCGCGACGCACCTCAAATAAATGGCGAGGATAGCAATGAATGAAGCCAAGAGCTTTGTATCATTTTAGGGCCAGTGAGATCAAGTAATTTTTTTTCCATCTGTTCCATGTATGCTTCCCTCATCAAAAATATAGTGGCCCGTCCCTAAAAACCGGGGTATTATTAGAAAACAGGAGACGAAGTTGCAGTTCCGGCCCCAAAACAGGGACAGGATGACAAATAAACTGCAACTAGAGAGGGTCAAGAGGTCTATAGTACCATTTTGTTTAACTTCAACCAACTGCTAGCGTTGTTTAGGCTGTCTTGCAAATTGTTTTGGATATGATCAATGGAGTGATCGGAAGTCCATAACGTTGTATCATCAGCATAGATTTCGATGTCAGAAGTTGGTAGGCAGAGAGTTAGATCGTTAATGTAAAGTGAAAAGAGCACGGGACCCAGGATTGATCCTTGTGGAACGCCTTGTGGCAACGTGAGAGGGTTAGATAGCAATCCAGAAACGGCGCATGTTTGAGTTCGATCGTATAAATACGATTTGAACCACCTCAAGGTTGGTTCACTAGCGTGGTATTTAGCGATTTTAGACAGTAGAATGTCATGACTCACTAAGTCGAAGGCTTTGCTCAGATCCAAGAATACCGACCCAACAAACTTGCTTTTGAAATACATTTTATTTGAAATTACATTTGCAATACATTCGAATACATTTTATGTGCATGCTGTATTATATTTTAACTCCTTCAATATTTTAACATTTTTTAACTAAATATATATATATTTTTATATAGCCCACAATGTAAACTACTGGGTTTCCAGTAATTGTGTCAGCTATTAAAGTGTTTTATTATTTATTTATATTCAGTTGCTCGTCGACAAACAACCTTCCTCTAGAGTTCTCAGATTATACTGAAAATTAAGAACAGGATAGCCTACTACGAGCTAAGTTTCCTACTCAAGCGCTGCCTCTGGCTTTTCGTTTTAGCGCGCTAGCGAGTTTAGCCCTGGCCAAATGATTACAATCTTTTAACGAGGCAAAAAATAGCAACATTGTTGGGCGTAACATGTTGCGCGCATCTGGCCACCCTGTTGCAACGTGTTGCGACATGTTGTTTGAAAATGGTCAAGTATTTCATGCAACGTTTGTGGATGTTGCATAATGTTTAGTTGTACTCGTTTGTCCAGGTTCGATCGCGCAACAGTGTTGGGCCAGCGCATAAGTGCAGTGCACGAATCCGATTTGCTATTTCAAAGCGCCAGTTGGTTTTTAAACATGGCAGAAAGTGGTGCGCAGTTTGAACACTTAAACTAGAAATCGACATGGACGGAGGGGGAGGCAACTGATTCAGTAGAAATGCTGGAGGGCCGTCGCTGCTTGCGGAACATTTATGAGAAATGTAATCATTCAACCAAGAAAAGTCTCTACATAACTTAAGCGCTAGTCAACATGCCAAAATTTTACGACGCCTAAGACGAAATCGCCCATAATCCATGTTTACGTCCGCACACGCCAGGAAACTGGGAGACAAACACTCGCAGTTGTTGAACGGACTGTTGTGTGATGTTGCTTGCGTTTGGCCAAGTTGGAAACTTCAAGTTAAGTGACACATTGGAAGTAATATAGAACATACTGTCATGTGGTGTAGTTGAATTCTACAAAAGTAAGTATGCGCATTTTTACGAGCGATTTGCTGAAATCAATGAAAACAAGCTAAACAAACAAAACAGGAAACAAAGCGACATATGAATAAAGCAAGCAAAAAATAACGGGAAAATATCGAAACTTACAAAATTTGTGTGGCGACTACGACAATCCAAATACACTGAACACGACAATTAGAGACTAACGGTAGAAGCGATACAAAGCAATGGAACAGTAAATGAAAAAATAAATAATTTCAGCGATTGGCTGAAATCAATGAAAACAAGCTAAACAAACAAAACAGGAAACAAAGCGAAATATGAATAAAGCAAGCAAAAAATAACGAGAAAATATCAAAACTTAAAAAATTTGTGTGGCGACTACGACAACCCAAATACACTGAACACGACAACTAGAGACTAACAGTAGAAGCGATACAAAACAATGGAACAGTAAATGAAAAAATCAAAAAAGTAAATATGAAACGTTACGTACATTAACGTACCCAAAAATAACCGGCGAAACTAGTTACAATATTAAAAATGCACTGAATAACTGTAGAAAAGGAAAGCAAAGGATTAAAACACCAAAATGAAATAACATTACTAAATAAAATAAAAAATAAAATAACATTACTAAACTCCATAACATTACTCCGTATGTAGTCATCAGAGGAAACAGCGAAAGCTAGCACATTGTACCGGTCAATTGGAACCAGGCAACGGCGTGTATTTATTTTCGGTTGATCATAGTCCCAAATTATCAAAAAGTTGTGTTCAAATGACCTTGCCTAGTTCCTTGGCCTCGATAATTCGCAGCGTTTAACGAGCGGTCAATCGTTTTCCTGGAAACGTGTTTTCCCCCGACCGTTCGTCTTGGGTGCGTCGCTTGCAACTGAGGCACATGCGGGTAGTCTTTTCAAATGCAAATGACATTTATCTCTGTTCACTGATAATCCCCCCACCCCCACTTCCCCGCATGAGCCTCCATTGCAGGTTAGTTCCAGTCCAATACCGAGAATACGAATATGGCCTGTTGACCGTGAAGGCCTGGTAGCAAGCCGGACAGGAGCAAGGCAACAAATGCTTCACCTCAGGGTCATAAGGTGCCAGTAAAAAATGTCAAAATGTACATCTATGTTACACACAACTGAAATGCCATACTTTTTTTCGCGTTTATTACCCGGCGCTTTGCTTGACATCTTGGTTACGCTCATGCAGTCAGGGTGGACAAAGTTGGACACGAAATTAATACAAGCTTAATACAAATATTGAACCATTATCCAACGAAAATGAGCAATATATGGCTGGTTACGTTGCTAGTTAGACGTTGGAACCTTTCGGGTAATTATCCGGTAAAATTAACAAAGCTTGAAGCTAAATGCAGTCACACCGCGCGCTTGCCATGACGTCATACCACCTTTGTAGACCACTTACCTCGTGTCACATATATCAGGGCAGTTCTCACTCGAGTGCATGTCGAAAGTAATACCAAGTTTTAGTGGTGTTGCTTTGCATTTGTACTACACAAAAAGATAAGCTTAAAAAAATCCACCCCAATCTCACAGCCAATCAGAAGTATAGGCGTACGAGGCGGGAGAGCGAGGGGGGTTGCAGCCCTCCCAGCTACAGAAATTGTGATTTTTCGGGCAAAACGTTCATGATTCGGGCAACGACACTTTAGCGTGATTTCCAAAACTCGTAAATAGAGTTCCTAGTTGTTACTTTTTTTAGAACTTTTTCTTTTAAAAAGTTCTAGATTGTACTTGGATTGAGACTGTTGTTAGAGTATGATTGATTGATTGAGTATGCAGTCTTTAAACAAAATTATTTTTGGAATCACCGTGTGGCGTGAAAGTTACGTGTCGTCTAATTATCATGAATTTTTCATCGATCTGCGAAAATTAAATCCCGTGAAAACTAACTCCCTCCAAAACAAATTCCGCAAAAATTTACTTTTATTTAAATTACCGAATTTCAATGAAATTGGTTTCAAACAGTGTGACGAAAACGACCAATGACTTCCGTTTCTGTTACTTTCAAGTACCGTACATGAAATCCGCGAAAAATTATTCCCAGGAGTACAGTCTGAAATCCAAATTCGCGAAATTTTTCCCTCGAAACCTGAAAAATCCAATATCCGCGAAATTAAACTCCCGCGAAAATCTCATGCCACACGGTTTCATCAGATGTGGGAATTGTGAACGATTTTGTTTTCAACTTTATTTTTTAGTGCGTTTGCATCCGATTTCAACAATCACGCATTCGGGGATTGTGTAAATTTTTCGGTCAAGGAGGTCACCGCCCCCCCCCCCCCCCCGCCAAGTCCGAAAGTGCCCCTACGCCTATGACCAGAAGTAAAACTAAAACTAGTAGTAATCAGAGATTATGAGAGTGCGTTCGACGCTCTCACTTTAATATATAATTATATATCCTAAATAAATGATTTCACTAGCTGACTTTCAACCTTTGTCTCCTGCTAAAATCAACATTTTTCAACAGCAACCGAGGTTTTACAGTCAGATATGCATAGTGTCAGTCCATGCTAGTGAAGAGGTCACGATTTGTTGATACGTTGCGTGACGTTGTCAGTTTCTGTAGACTCTCAAGTTTCATAGAATATTTAAATTACGTACATTATTCTAAGCTAGCATTTGCAGTCGCGTGCTCGTTTCGCGACTAATTTGAGTATTTCCCCTGATGAATAAAGTAGTCTTATGGATCTTGCCTCCAGAGTACTTTTCCACCAATTCCAAACAATAAAATTTCGACCGGATAAAGACTGAGCTATCTGTCGCGACTGGAACTAATCAACAAATGCAATCAAAATGTAGCTGTTCCCACGGTTGTCATCCCAAAGCCAAGTCGTGTAATAAACAAGGACAATTCCTTCAGATTGCGATAAATGCTGCCATCGAAGCGCTTAAATTCGCCAAAATCTAACGCTGAGAGCACATAATAGCGAGGGGTACGGCGACTGAACAGAAAGAAGGCAAAAAAGGTTCCATCGGAAAGACGAGCTCAGATGGCCTGCTCACATACTCACATGTTCGTCACATGTCTTATCACATGTCTTAGCACTAAACGGTACCAGTTTACTGGCCGTCACATGCCCCTACAAAAATCAAGCGGGGTGGCCATTTTGGTGTCCTTCCAGGAATGTGGTTTTTTTCAGCCTAGAACCGTGCACAAGGAGACCAACTCTGAAAAGCCACAGGTCAAAATTAGGTTTGCGTTCCACTTCGTCGAACGCAACTAATCATGACTCGCTCGCACAAGTTTTCCCGCGCATCACGTTGGCTACCTGTTGTTACTTCAAGTTTTGATTGGCTCACTGTATTGTCTTTGTCCTTTGTGATTGGCCAGAGTAATTACGTGGTTTTGGTTTAAACACGCTCAATTGAAAAGCGCTCTATGTACTGAAGACTCCGATTTGTTTTTTTTGTATACTGCAGGACATTGAGTTAACAATAGGGAGTTTACGAAACCACGAAGGCGACGCCGAGGACAACGTCGATTAAAAATGGATTTATATTTTACCTACGAATCTCGCGATACTCTTAAGTCATTTACTTTGTTTATCACTGTCAAAACTATGGCAAAACTAACTCTGGAACACAGCGATAAACCGTCGTGGTTCACGTTCTCCAAACAACGCAAAATTTGGTCATTTCACGTTGTCTTGCAAAGGACGGCAAAGAAATGTACCAAGAATTATAACGCACGTGCACAGCCATTGTACTGTTCGTTAATTCTTTTGTTCAGTGACGTTCCCGTTGCCGTTGCCGTCGTGGTTTCGTAAACTCCCTAATAGTAGATTTGCATGATGTCGTTATTTGACTATAACTACCAGAATTCCTTTCGTTTTTTCTTTACTATTTAAATTTTGAATTCCTAGTGGGGTTTTAATAACAATTGCCCGAATTAGCGCAAGAAACAGAAAAAGTGAAGGATTCTAGTAGTTGTAGTCAAATGACACCATCATGCAAATTGCCTATTGAGATTTACAGTAATCATAAGATTGTATCAAACTGAAACACGTCATTTTGAACAATTACGTTCCTTTTTTGTATTTAAAAACCATACCCCAATAAATTCGTGCTGAAACATACACTGTATCATTGTAACGTATACTACATTCTAACCAATGTTACGTTAAACTACAATGAAACAGCCATAAAACTTTGACTGTCCGGTTCATGCCAGGACGATATCATAACAGTATGCGTACTGAGTAATTAACTCATCAGGCGTTTACACATTACTGACTCAAATAATATTCCAGAGCAATATAACTTACGCTTAATTGGAGTTAATAACTTATTTCACTAAACTATTCTTCACCTTTAAAGCTATCTGGTTACAGATAATACACTCTATTTCTTCGCCACTGTTCCCAAATTTAAGTCAGAGTTCATAAGTGCGACTACTGTATAGCCATACGAGGCTACTTACATTTACAAAATAGAGTGGTAAATTCATAGTAAACTGTTTGAACCTTGAATCTGAAGACGACTCTGAAGACTACAAATGGTTTGAACCTTCACTCTGAAGATGACTTCCGCTCAGGTTGTCGAAACGTCAGTCACCAACAACAGTTCTTTTCAGAACTACCCTCACCCGGACGATCACACCATACGAACTAGAGTGGTTTTTATTTGAGTGTCGAAAAGTAATTGATTTTGCATTGCTACGACACACGATTGCTTTAAAAAAGTCCCGCCACTTTTTCATCCAATCAGGGGTAACCTGGACCCCCCCCCCCCGCCCCCCGCTGTGACTCGTTCGCACAAGTTTTCCCGCGCTTTACGTCAGCTACATGTAGTTGTTTCGAGTTTTGATTGGTTCACTGTGCTGTCCGTGTCCCTTATGATTGGTTAGAGTGAGTACTTTGGTTTTGGTTTTACGACACCCGATTGAAAAACCCTCTACTGCACAAATCACATAATGCAAAGTAGAATAGAGACTTTCAACTTATGTGTAATTCCAAGTTGAAATATTGTCAAGATGGCTTGACTTTCCTAGAATACCAGTAGGTGAGTCCAGCTACTTGAGTTCCACCGGAAATATTGTAAATCTATTATATACAGCCCAATCTCTCTTTACGGAAACCCTCCATAAATAGGACACCTCATTACTACGGACAGTCCACTTTGTCTCATGCAAGGAGAAACCAGAATTCATATCATCTCTAGTTCAACAACACCCAGGGGCTTCACTAACGCTTTCAGCAGAAGGGCAAGTGGTTTTCACAGGCGGGCAAAACTTTTGGAACAGAACTTCTTTCCTCACAGTCGGTCAATAAGCCCGGTGCCCGACCCTTAATGAAACCCCTGCCACACGGACACCTGACACTGAACTCTGTACCTTTGGTATCCGAATCAAAGATATTTAACTGTATTCTCTTATGTTCTCAGTTGTACTCTTCTCATTTAATTCAACTTAACCAACTTTTGTTACAATCTAGCCTGCCGTTTCTTTACATCTTACGTTTTAAATATTATGTGCACTTTAAAAAAAACATCGGCCGAAGATCACCCTATTTTAAATAGTTGAATGACATAAATAACGGTCTAGGGAACCTCCATTATTACTGACAGCCAATTGCCGTTGAACTGTTGATGCAAGTGTTCCGGAAAAAATGGTTCAATTTTAGCCGTAAAGACTTCATAATTTTCTTTCCGTACACAACTGTTCACTATTTCCCAAGTGGTATGCTTTGTTCTCTACAAAAATAATGCAGGCTTGAGGTCTAGAAAAACGGCTAACGTACGCACTTGTAAGGGCACCGTTTTCAGCAGTTTTTCTGGACCACAAAAGTGCCTTGTTTCCTTACAAAACACAGTAACACCATCTTCGATTTGGTTTAGAATATAGCAACAAAAGGCGAAAATATTTACATCTGAGAATGGGGGCGCGCGATTGCGTTGGCAACACAACATACTAGACATACGTGTCCTAGAATCTTCGTTGTATGAAAATATAATTCACCCTCAGCTTTAATACCAGCTGTATAGGCCTATAGGGGCTATATTCTATTTCACGATGGCAAACGATTATCTTCACTGCTTCTGTGATGTATTGAATATTTCCGCACTTTTCCAAACTTCTTCATTTTCACCTATTTTCTAACCTTTGAACGACGCCTTGTTCAACAGCGGGGGTTATGGTAGTCTCCTTGGGACGTCACGCAACGAGGGAGCGTTGTGTGACATGCGTGACGTCACATGATAAGTCAAGAAGAGAACGCGAAACTATCAGAAGATGGCTGGTAACGATTTTCTAGAGGATAAATATTGCATATCGTTATCAGTTGATGCTAAATGAAGGATATCAAACGAATAAGAAAGTTGCCGTCATTCGGGAGCCCATAAGATTATTTGACTTAACAGGTTATGATAGCACAGTATAACTCAAAAATGAACTCAGCGAGCTCAGGTAGAACTTTTTGCAAAGTATAAAAAGCCTCTGAGAAAGGCGTTCAGAGCCACCTTAAATTTTCGCACATTTGAATGAGCACTACCAATGATTGGGCAATAGTTTGATATCATTTTTGTAGCGTCAACTTGTGAATAGAAGTAGCATTAATCTGTCAAACCATAGGAACTAGAAAGTGCTCAATACAGTTACCAGTCAACTTATAACGTATCGTGAAATAACACGGCAATTACTTATAACACCCGTTGAGTTCAGATAAAACCCTACAAATAACGTTCTGAAATAGACCAGAAGTAACAGAAATACCAGGAAGCCAGCAAACAGAAGCTGTACCGGTTATCAAAACCCTGGGCTGACAGTATGAGGCGCTGACAGGTGATCACACAGTTTCTTTGAGCTCGCCAACTTCCCATTCTCAACCTTTTCAGATAGCTGTGATGGACCGAAGATCACTCTCTCCAAGTATTCATTGCGAAACAAGCCCTGAGGGTCCAACTGATTGCAGATCTCTCGGAATTTGTCGATCTTTGGGTACATTTTCTCGATCTCTGTGTATGTCAATTTGTGAGCCTGAAAAAAGTAACAGCAGCATTCAGTTGAATGCATGGAGTATGCAGGCTTTTGTTCAAAGGAGCTACGTCACGGTGTGCGTATCTTGAAAAGTTTAGCCTAAATTTTCCAAGTTCGTCGTTTGTAATCCGCGATAATCTTCTCCATCCTTAACCACCCTTTTTTCCCTATATGGTATATTATTATAGAGCCACGCAGTACTCATGTGAAACAAGCTGCACGATAGAAAATCAACTCTGTGGCAATTTTGAGTACAGAAAATTATCTGTGAAATTTCTCACCGAGCGTCAGCCCTAAGAAAAGCAATGGGGAACCAAATGAGGCAAAGAAGAATTCACTCTCTTAGCCTAACTTTCACGGGCTCTGAAAGGGTTAATGAACACACCAAACAGAAATGAAATAAGAATGTCAGGGTGTCAAGTCTTACCTTTGCCCAATGAGGCTTTCCGCCCACTGACATCATGAGGTCCTCAAAGTACGTCCAGTAACTTTCATGTGGAATGCATTTATTGTACGGTCTGTAGAAATACGTCACAAAACAAAGAAATAACCTTGTTTAAATTTTGAATGAAATAAGCTGTATAGAATGACACAGCTATTTAAACCAAGAAAGAAGAAAAAAAGAAATCTAAATAAGACAAAAGAAAAGCTAGCACTTTTTTTTACCGCCATAGCGAGTTTTAGTGAAGCTGATTTATGGATTGTTAGCCCTACGTCAGAGCAAGGTGTAGCTAGTATGCTGTGTGCGTTTGTCAGCCGGGATCGTGAGATCTTGGGCTTCAATCTCAACAAGAAATTTTAAATAAAAACACAGCGATGTACAAAACTCTGCGACTGTAAAAAAAAAGAATACTGTAACAGCGACAAGGACAATGTTGAGTCTGCATTTGCCAATTTAATTGTGTCGTCTTACCTGAATGATAAGATGTTGATGAAACACATGTCTTGCTCATAGCATGGACTCATGTAAATGTCATCCTTTTTCACAAATCGAACTTCAACTGTTAAAAAAAACCCGAATTAAATTAACTAATTACATTTAACCAATCAGGGCCGTAGTTAAGCGTTTATACACCAGTACCGGGAACTATAAATGGTGCGCGCCGCTATGCACCAAAAACGCCAATCGTACGCCCGTGCGCCGCAAAATTTTGAAAGCCACGCCGACGATCTTCGGTGCAACCCACATGGAATGCACCCTGGGGGGTTCCCCATCCGAGTTTTTTCAGGGTTCTCACCAGGGGGTTGAGATGGAGGTAGCCCTCCAACTACCCAATGCCCCAGCCTTTTTATTTAACAACTGAACTTGCAGGTACTACAGTTGTAGGTAGTATGGGTGGAGGGAGTTATGATGTTTGCCGGATTGCATATGCACTAGATCACGAGTCCAAGAGTAATCCAGCCAGGCATTAATTTATCCCAGACACTACTTTGGGGCGTCTGAAGACTGAAAGGGCTTTTGAAAAGAAGGTTCAGAGAATTAACTCTGATTTACAGTCTTAGTCTTACCAGGAAAGTGTACGCTAAATCCAGATTCATTGGTCCAGCTTTGAAGCTTTCTAAGAACATATGCAGTTTCCTTCCTGACGAGAAAATAAATCCATATATTAACATGTAAAAACAAAAGCCATTAAAACAATGGCACAACTTTTAACTGGATGTTTAAAGGAGATCAGTCACGGTTTGCGCATATTGAGAAGTTTAGCCTCAATTTTTCAAATTCGTCGTTTGTAATCTGTGTTAATCTTCTCCATCCTTAGCCATCCTTGTTCCTTTATGGTTTATCATTATCTCTTTGGTGTTTTTCTATCTTAATAAACTGTTATTTTCAGGTTTCCTACCATTTAAAGGTAATTTTGTATGTGGCCAAAATAACTCAAAAATACTGTGACTGAGCTGCTTTAAAAAAACAGATTGTGCAATAACCTCTACTTATTACATGGCTGTGTCTCACAAGAACTGGGAACTACCGAATTCACGAATTTGATTGGCTGAAATCGATATTGACCGCGGTCTAGATTTTCCCATCTAGACCGGCATCTAGACGGGTTTCATTTTGCGTTGACAAAGTAGCAAACTAAAATACAAAAATGTTCACCATTTTCTTTTATTTTCTTCTCAATCATTTATGGAAGTGCCAAAAAGCCTGATAACAAAAAAAAAAATGGTAAAGAGGACGAGCAAATTTCGGCAGGTTTAAGTTAAGCTCATCACCGTTCGCAAGCAAAATGTCAGCAAACCAGTTGCATTAAAAGAATTAAAGTTTTCTTCTTTGCCATATAATAAACATCTTATTAACCGAGCTAAGTCGGTCTGTATGGGAGAATCTTGACCTCGGTCAAGATTGTCCCATACAGACCTCCAGCTCGGTTAATAAGAGCTAAGTACTGTCACATTGCATATTTTAACGTAGTACAATACTGCATGTGATATATTTAAACCATTTCAGTTTGTATAAAACACAATGAGAACCCAAAACGGATTGGAAAATGTGACAGATAAATGATATTTAATTCTAAATTATACTGACTTTTGATGACCAAAACCCTAAAAAAAATCCATCTAGATCTAACAAGTTAAGTGGAGAAAACTGCAATGCAAGATTGAAATTACCGAGATATCACATTAAAGTGAGTAGTCCAATATCCCAATCCCCAATGTCCCATCACTTATACAGCTATGCAGAGAGGTAACGTGAGAGTAACGTTTCTTGCCCAGGGAACACAACAAGAATTGACCCTGTTTTTGTGCCATTCCACTTGCCATAACAAAACTAAAAGTTATTGTTTCCAACAAATCATAAAACTTACCATGGAAAGGCCCACTCAGAAACGTACTGCTTAAACAGGCAGTCAAAGTTGAAAACCTAAAATACACAATCAGAGAATAAAGTAAAACTGAGTTTTATACTTGAATCACCAGTTAGTTAATGTGCATGTTGAACGCACACATATGTAGCAAATATTTACATATGTAGCACCAGAAATTTTAAAAATATATAATTTATCATCCCTTCGATTCAATAGCATTGCTTGCTCATAAACAACTACCACTGCTACCTATAGCCTAAGATCAAAGCGGCTCTGCTAAAAGGGTACCTATAGCTATCACTGACTATCTACATGTATAACCAATGCTTCCCCTAAAATATAAGCAGCAGATGGAATGAATCTCTTCTCTGGACTTGTCACCTTGTCATAGCGGTGGAGCTCGATGCCCCCAAGAGGTATGCCGGTGGGGACCTAATCCCTGATGGGTTCATCCATGCCGGATTGGTGGAGGGATAGAGGCCTGACAGAGGACAGCACCTGGTCTTCCAGGATGGGGGTTGTGTATTATGCTAATCAACTGACCCAGTAAAAATTATGTGATTACAGAAACCTTACACTTTCAAGACAATTTATTGAGTCTGTCAGGGATACGGCGGTGCACAGTATGTCTTCCAGGGTGAAAGCCAGGTGAAAGATAGAATAAAATGTACACTGAATAATAGAAGGAAGAATTACTGCAAACACGTTAGTTTGTTTAAGTAAAACGGTGTAAGAAGTTGGTTTATTACAGAAACAGCCATGATCCATGCACTATATAATATTTATCTGAGCTGCACTGTATGAACTGTCCTGACATGAAGAAAGTTCCCTACCTTGTAACTTTGATTTATTCTTCTTTGAGGTTTCCTGTGAAATAGCTTAAAATATCCCCAATTGATCCATTGAACAAGCAGAGGGACAAATGAACTGCCAATTAAGAACAGATTAACAATTAGTCATTTCCACTTCATGATTACTCTTATAATGCCAGAGTTCAATGTGTGCTTAAATGATCTCTCAAATTTCAAGTGTTGTTAACTACGAAAGTATTAAACAAATATCTTCCATTATTAGTTGTTAATGGATCCAGCATTCATCAAACAAGACAGCCTGGATTACACTATATAAATGTATAAAGCAGAATTGAACAAGAACATCAGCAAAACAGAACTAAAATGCCATCAAGAATTAAATTTAGTCATTGTTCTGGTGAGTACCATACTTGTTTTGCATGCAATGATCCAACTGAAGATAGTCTGCTCACGTATTTGGGTTTCTCTATCTAGGTTTGGTGTAAGCTTTCGCATGAGTGAACTGGCTGAGGGCTCATTTGGCAAAGAGAGCTTGCAAGCTTGTGGCTAACTAGACTTGTAGCAGGTTTTTCACTGAGAAGAAAAGAAGTGAGGGCCAGTTCGCAGGTTAGCAGCTAACTGCTGTCCTTTCTGCCATCCAGACTGATACAGTTTGTGGTAAATTCAACTGCCATGGGCAATTTATTGTCTTAGTTCACCTATTATTAATTAAATCAATGAACTAAAGAAAAATAGATACTTCTAATGAATAAAGTGATAAATAATGTATTTGGAAACAAAGTGAAACACACCTTAACCATAACATGAACTCTAAAAAGTAATATCCCACAGCATAGTCCCAAAACCAACTGGGATTGTCTTCTTTGGGCTGCAAGAGGAAAAAGCATTCTTGTTACATTCAAAATTGATGTTGACCTGTTGCACAAAACTTTGCTACATACAGTACTATACTTGCAGAGTTTGCGCTTCAATAATTCCAATCTGATAAAATGCAAAGTGGGCTTCAACTACATGTAATCTAACTGTTTACATTTTTAAGTATGGTTCCTAGATTTGAACTGAAACTGTCGCTTATTTCTCGCAGTGTGTTTATATTTAACAGTTGGCCATGAGGTCTTTATTTTCAGTTCACACAGACAAAAAGAAAATGAAACTCATTACAATTTACGTGAGAACATTTCTAATAAAAACATTGGAACATAATGTGCCAAAACATTGCAAAGTTGCATGTACATTAAAGATTTGGTTTGCCTTCCTCAACACCTAGACATCACTACATGTAAGTACCAAGCTTCAAGAACCTTTACCTTGGTAGTCCTACTGACATGAAAACTTTTAACATATCCTGTGTGAGGATACCAAAGGAACCTGAAATGTTCACTGGATGACATGCTTGATTCAAGATTTTCCAACATCTATTAAAAAATAACAGAATACTGACAATTAAATCACACATTAGCAAAATAGACACTGCCTCATAAAAAAGATTGCTAGGAAAATTACAGAATGTGAAAAAAAAAAATGGCTTCAAGATTTCTGAAACTCTTTTACATGAAGGCTGTCACAATCACTGGAAAACCAGTACTTTACACACACTGTAAGTTATGACTTCAAGACAATAAAATTTTCCTTGGATGGGATGCTAGGCTATCTCAGTCAACTCAAGAAATGAAAATGTTCAGGTTGGCCTAGAAATTCCCTGATACCCACACATATGTCTACCTCACTGGGCACTGATCAAGTTGTTTAAAATGTAGATATCTACATGTGTATCCATGAGATCAATCACTATCCAATGGATAGGCAAGCTTAGCTTGTTCTGCCAACTTATCCACTGGATAGTGAGATAATTTAACATATCTGGTAGATACAACTGTAGAAGACTTATCCGCCCTAAGCCTGCAGGCAATAGCCAGGAATTGGCATCCAAACTTTACTATTGGTTCAGCTCCAGCCAAGAACTTATTATACCTGTGCAGCAAGTCAGGGGAAAACAAATTTCAGTTTGTTGCCTATTAAGAGCACAACTCAAGGATGACGCATTTAATGAGTGCTCAGGAATTGCCAAAGCAAAGCAAAAAGGGAGAAACATAATACCCATTCCATGCTTCAACAAATACAGGTCATTTCCAGGCAATTTGAAGTAAGAACAAATAATACTAAACGACTTCATTTTTAAAAAATTATATCTATTGATATATAAAGTCTTTCTTTTAGAATATTCAGTCCGAGCCAGTTTAAATCACACCTCTTCCAGAGGCTTAGGTTCAGACAGTTGGAGCAATCTGAAAGCCTGTTCACACTGCCATGTTACAGTTAGAATAATGCCAACAGCACCGAGACTGCAAAGTGCTGCTAAAAATATCTCCTTGTTTTGACTTCTACTGCAGTACATGATCTCCCCATTGGCTGTCATCAGCTCCAGTGAAACAACCTGTTAAAACAACCAGACAGTGCATGTAGGATTTGAACCAACAAAGAAAGGTCATCTATGATTACCGGGCGTGTTTCAAACTGGAAATGGCAAAATGACAAAATGGCAATTAACTATGTTGAATAGAGTTAACCCATACAATAATAATATTTAGGTTAACCAAAGCACTATTTACACTAACCGTAGACTGAGACACTACTGTATCTCATTTTGCCATTTAGTTTTTACAGCGATTATCAATCAAATGCGACCTTCAGTGCAAAAGCCTCTAGACAAAAGCTAAGTTTTGGTGGATGACTTTTTCAGATAAATTTTGCATACAGTCGGCAAGGAGGCCGAGATGATTGACGTCCACCAAAACTTAGCTTTTGTCAAGACATTTTTGCGCTGAACATCACATGTGATTGACAACCGCAGTAAAGCACACCCATGTTTACCATATATCAGAATGCAGTTGGCATGCAGGTAGATCATATTATGGTGTTTTCTGTTACCAATCTTTCTGTCATCCATGTAAGA
This sequence comes from Orbicella franksi, assembly GCF_964199315.1. NCBI lineage: Eukaryota > Metazoa > Cnidaria > Anthozoa > Scleractinia > Merulinidae > Orbicella > Orbicella franksi. The sequence goes on from NC_138154.1 coordinate 20,674,534, forward strand.
TTTACTGCCAGGAATCTACAGTTAAGGCCCAGAACATTATAAGGTGCGCATTACAAGGTGGCATGTGCAGTACAATGCTGTACAAGGTGTGTACATGTACAATATTTTTTAATATAATGATCATAAATATTATATACTGCCATACTGCAAGACAAAAACTAATAGTCTTTAATTACATTTTTTGACAAGAAGGAAGCAATCAATCACAGAAAAATGTCAAATGGACTGTGTACTAGAAAATTGAAAGGGCATATTAACCAATTTCTTCTATTTTCTTTCCATGCACTGTTTTAAAAAAAAATCTAGGTTTGAGGAATGCTCTCAGCCAGAACAGAGACAAATAGTACAGTGGTATACATGGTATACATTGTGCCACATGCAAAAATTTGAACATTGCTAACAACTTACCATTGTCGCCACAAGACCAAAGTCCTTTCCTGTTCCATGTGTGCATGTACTGATGGTACCAGCACAGGACATCTCCGACACTGAACTAAGACTGCGATAATATAAAATGGTCATCATAATGGTTGGCATGCTCATGAAGATCTAACTACTGGAGCTTAACAAACAGTACTTTCCAAAAAGCAACCTGGGAGTGTTACTGATTTCACTAAATGGAATCATTAATTTATGTGTAGCTAATTAAACACTGATCTGTAACACTTGGCATCACTTAAAACTATTACTGCAGTACCAGGACTGGAGACTGACAGTGGCCAACCAAGTACATGTTTCAAGTGGTGACTGTTGGTGTTATTGTATGTTTTGTTTTTCAAATCAGACAGGAAAGAAATCACTTTCAAAACAGACCGTAATAGTGACAAATTGAAGGTTCCATAACCATTCTATTGATAATATAGCTTTTAGAGGTTTCACTGAAGACAGCACACATACCATATTTACCCGTGTATAAGTCGACCTTTCAAGACCTAAAAATCAGTCCAAAAATTCGCCCTCAACTTATAGATGGGTCAAAACTTGAGATCCAAGCATTAGTTAAATAATTAGCACGTAATAACATGTAATGGCAGCACAGTTTACAACATACGTTTGCTTAGCGATCTGTTTCTCTATATCAGAGCTCCAAGTTGAAATGCATCAACATTTATCTGCTAAATGTTAACCTGAAAGTTGTAGATACTCACTGGCTCAATTTTGTCATAAAGAACTGATATTTTGTCTGAAGTACAGGTTTGGAGTAATTTTAAAACACATTGATCAGACAAGCAACTCGATATACATACATGTATCTGGACCAAACCCCTTGCATGTAATTCTAGACTGTTCACAATCCCCTATTTTTCTGTGAGATCATAGGTTCCACAGCCTCCCATCTTGGTCTCTAGATGCAAGTGAAATTGGGGAGAGTGCAAAATGTCCGTGGGTAGAGGCAGTGGATTAATAGTGTGGGGGTGAAGGGGCACCCACTGTGCCCTCCACCACCCCTACCCATGGACAGTTTGTACCCTTCCCAGTTTCGCTTGCATCAAGAGATCAAGATGACGGCTAGTCAAACTCAATGATTGACATCTATGATCTCATGGAAAAATAGGGGACTGCGAACAGTCTACCTCAAGTCCTCCTGTCCTGATCACTTACTTGGATAAAGCTAAGCCATGGTCATTTAACAATTCATTGAGTTCCTGAATTGTCAAACCAGCTTGAACCGTCACTTGCTGCTTGCCTTGATCAATCTACAATAAATGAACAAATAATAATTACTTTAAACTACATGTACACATATGACCAATCAGAAGTACATGTAAATGATCCAATATATTCTGACCAGCCTGTTTTCCCGATTGCAAATTAAGGTGAATTAACAACCCTGTGGACCCCTTCTCAAAAGTCCCAGTTGTTACATGTACCAGTCCCAAAAAGCCGTCTTTTTGGTTTAGGCCACATTTACATTCAAAATCGCGATATTCAAACAATAAAAATATCAGGAAATGAAACTCAAACAGAATAGACTAAGGGGTTTTGGAGCTAAAACCCATACTACTATTCCCTAGACTTAGATCTTAAGATACCAGGACTTTCAAGAAAGGGGTCCCTAGCAACGATGACAGTGGAAAATCCAATTTGAATCTTCAGCTGACTGTCAGAAGTTGTGGATTCTGAATTAATAATTTATGACTGACGTCTAACTTACGTCTACTTAGGAAAAATAAATACAGTATCAAAAACTCAACTGATTCATTTTTCCTTCAGAAACAAATTATACATGATCAACATAACCTGAAGAAGCCCTCCTAGTGCCTGGGTGCCAGTGGTCCTTATGATATCAATACACAAGAGCCGAGAAAGACTCCATAGAATGAGAATTTTACACTTTTTTATCATTACTATTCAAAAATCAAATTGAATATTACTTCTTTCAAAACCACAAAATTCCGATAGCCAAACCTCATTTTTACTTAATTAAGTAAATATGAGGTTTGGCTATCAAAGCCTTGTACAACCGGGCTAGTGGAAATGTCAGACCTCTCGAGATGTTACATATTGCTATCTCCAAGGTATCAAATCCATCACAGTGATGAAAGGTTTGACCTAGGCATTAGCTCCCTCAATAGAACTCTCTTAGAGCAAATGCCAAGTCAAGAATATTGTTTCAATTAAAAAAGAAAAGGTTTCATTTGATTGCCTTAGCAGAGAAATGAAAGTACTGAAAAATTAAAGTATTACAGAGTTTGCTTTTGTACATTTATATGTGGAACTAGGTAACATCATCTGACTCCTATCTCCTTCCTTAAAGATACAGCTGTAGATGGCAGGAACCAGACCAGAAGATAGTTTTGCTAGGACCCTTCAAAGTCTCTAAGTATTATTGGTGGCTTTGAAGGATAAAATCTGGACAAAATTGTTATGAGCCACCTGTAGGAAGGCATGTCTAAGATTAACCCTAACCCTTCACCGCCCACTTCTCCAGCTGTACCCATTCTCAAGGAGGAATGTATCTACACTGTACTAGACTAGAGAGAGCGGCAGAAAGTGACCCTAGTCTAAGTGATAATATTTAAGTTTGTGTGTTTTAAGACAGCTGTCAGCTGAGCTTTAACAATAATCATAAATAATTACATAACAGTGCACGCTTATGTAATAATAAATATATTTTGCTTTCGGTATGTATGGCTAGCTCACTAACTACATCCTTGAAATCCATAAACGAAAACATTTCTTAATTCTATAAAACTTATAACTTATTACCTGGGGGTAGAAACCTGACCTGCCCATCTTCAGTTATAAATTTCAAGGAATATTTACTGCCAATGTATTTAGTGAGCTAGCCGTACATACCAAAAGTAAAATGATAATTTTTACGAGTGGACCGCTGTGAGGTCTCACGTTTTCAGATAAATTTTGCATACAGTCGACAAGGAGGCAGAGATGATTGATGTCCACTAAAACTTAGGAAATATGTACAAAATCGGGACTTCTGTGTCAGCATGGTCAGTGACAAAGCATTTTTTGAGACAGGATACATCTACTCAGTACTTTTATGCTTAATGACGGTTTGATGTTTTCACTGTTAATGAAATATTCCCATTTGCAATATCTATTATTGCATAATCTTTATACATGTACACTGTTTTGTGATTTACTATTCATGATGTTTTTAGAGCTCAGCTGACAACTGTTTTTAAAAACACAGAAATTTATATATCATCTCTCTGATTAGGCTCAATTTCTGTCGGTCTCTGTAGTTCGGTAGATACATTCCCACACTCCCTTAGAATCATAGGGATACGGGTGGATGATTGAGCGGCAATGCATGTCTTTGACTTATATTCATAATTTAATTCATGCAGTGCTTTTGGTGGCCAGAAATGTCATCTGACGAGAATCCCAGACATACCTACCTATGGCTCACAACATTTGGACATTCATACAGATTTTATCCTTCAAAGTTGCCAACAATACTTAGAGACTTGGGATTTTTTGTTTTCTAAATAAATGATAATTTTCACGAGTCTAGACTTTTTTTTTGCGCTAAAGGTCGCGTGTGATTGATAACCGCTGTAAGCTACAATCTAACAATGTGAACTATGCATGTTAAGCTTATTGTTAAAAGAGTATTACAAGCATTATGGTTTATAATATATCATTTACCTCCAAAACGGCTTTGAAATTTTTCAAGCTTATCATGTATCCATCGGTGCACGCGATATCAGAGGGAGAGTGAGCGCCACCCACAACACGAACTGTCTTACGTAACCCAGAAGCCGCTTGAAGAATCTAAGCGAGAGAGAAAGACGATTAAAATACACTAACATGTAGCCAGAAATATAAGGCCTCATTTGACCCCGATTTCAGCCTTCAGTACACCCGTACGTGACTGCGATTCAAGAGGAGAACCATGAACTAACCTCTCTTATATCGTCAGTGGTTTCTGGTTCGAAGAATAATTCAGGAGAACACGAAAACGTTGTCGACCAGTTGGTAAACTTGTACCCTCGCTGACCGCGCGTTAAAACTTCTTCCACTGTAGAATCGTGTTGCATGATGATTCCAGTGAGATTCACTTGCTACATCACAAACTATAGTCCAGTTAATATAATCGTAAGACTCCTTCGGCCCACACCTCAGTAACGAAGAACAACACCTGAAGCACTCCAGCGAACACCGGCGCGGTGCCGGTGAAGCGTTAACAACCTCGTACCCATGCCCCCACAGGTAATTGGGTCCGCATAACGGTCCGCATTGCGTGCGAGAAGAAGTTCGACCTGGGGCTGACGAACCAATACTTCCTGAAAAGACCCTTTCATGGATTTAGGCATCATTTTGACTGGTATTTTTTTCCCATTTTTTTAAATTGGTCTCTTTACATTATTAAGGGTTTAGCTCAACGACACCAACTAGCACGCAACCTCAGATAATCTCGAAACAATTTCGTTACCATACCAAATTTTAATCTAAAACTGTGCCATGACCGGCGTTCTTTTTTGTTTACTTTTTAAACAAACTTTTTAAATTCAGTCTTTTTGATTTTTCTCTCTTCATGATGTCGCACTTACAATTAATATAATTGTTTTCTTTAGGCTTTC